>NC_056730.1:171039285-171084285 GCF_019279795.1 Protopterus annectens | reverse complement strand
GCGCTGCACCTGAAAGCACATGCCATCTCCAACACCTGCCATACTGCCTACAGTGGGGTGCTACAACTAGTTATGAGCTGTATTCCTGCCTGCGAGGTTTAAATATGGCCGATTTCCCACCCTTTGCCGTGATTGGATGGTTTTGAATATGCTGAGCTAAGCTAAGGGCAAACCTGCTTAGCTAAGGTTGGCAGTGCTTAAAGGGCAGGTTGACCGCTGCTTTATATGGGGGTTTCACAACTTTATTACACTGACACCTCACATCTGGGCCTAATACACTACTCTGGTTGAGAAATATAAGTTACTTCCTACATAAATATACAAATAATTAAAATTGTAATGATTTCACATATAAAATGAAAATGGCTTTGGTGAAGCTCAAACCATGAATGATTATATGCAAGGCGTATGCTTTAATCACTACACTACTACTTATGTTAGATGTCTGTTGTTATTTAACTTACCATGCCGTTTCAGCTGGGCTAAGCATAGCTAAGCAATGGGCACACTATGCTTAAACTTTATTGCAGATGTGAAAAAAAGATCTATTTGTTTGGGGCTGTGCTTTGCAAACATTGATGACATATATCATTTCACAGTATCAAAATACACTTGTGAAACTAGTAAATTAAGCAGACCCTAGCCAGAGAGAACATCAGCTTTAATGTAGACAACCAAACTGACTAAGCGCTTTCACCCACAATTGGGCTTCATCAGAGTCAGTGAACAATACAGCAATTATCACTTAAATACCAATTAAACCCAATCAATCACATGAGTACCACAGTGCATTTAAAGATTAGCCCACTAGTATCCAAAATTATTTGGCTCAAATCCCTAGTGCATACTCAAACAACAGTAATGAATACATTAATATATTTACAAATTAATAAAAGTCAAGCTTATTAAAAACAATGAAACTTTTATACTTAGAACTCTATCATAAAAATGGGTAACCATAGATTATAAAAATAAAATCTGCATTATATAAACTGAGATTTGTATTTTAATACACAGGCTGTAGAAATGTTATCATTAATGCCTGATGCATTAGATGCATCTGGCTGCAACTGCTACAGACATTCCATGACTTTTAGTAAGGTTTTTAAATCCCCCCTAAAATCCTTCTTGGGTAACTTGTCAATAACAAAAAATATTTTTTTTAATTACTGCAACTCTTACTGTGATCAAATAGGGCATTGGTGGTTTTATTGTTCTTAATGTCCCTATTATGTTCCAATATACAAAGTCTTAATTTCCTTGTAGTCATCCCAACATATAATGCGGTACATGATAAGCATATAGCGACATAAACAACCTTGCTTGTATTACAGTTACAGTGTCCTGGACATTTTAATGTTCTCTTGTAACTGTAAATCTGCACATAAGGTCCATCATTGAAGTATTTACACAATACATGTACAGCACTTACTCATCCATGAGGGTCTATTGTCGTAATTTGTAGAATTTTTCTCTAACAATTCTTTTAGGTTGGAACCTCTGCTGTTAATAAACCTAGGAACCAAACCTATTATATCTTTAGTTTCTTGCGGAAAAACACTATCCCATACAGTGTACATAATATTCCTTACTTTTGCCACTGTCGGATTAAACTCAATAACCATCCTTGGAGGAATAGTTTTGACTGGGTATATCGTTAACAGAGGTATTGACTTTATTTTGTTTTCTGTTGTTATCCAAAAGGATGGGCCTGAAATCACACATTCATCTCCTCTCAATCTCTTTATTGTGTTTATACAGTAATTCCATCGGGTATCCCCTATTCCTAAACATATCTATTAAATGTGTCATTTCAACCTTATAACAGGCTTCCTGGCTTATCAATCTGGATATCCTTATCATCTGCCCCTTAACCACGTTTTTCTTTTGGTGATCAGGATGGCAGCTGTCATAGTGTAAAAAAGAATTACTGTATGTTTTTTTGAAAAAAATATTGGAGTGGATTCTGGCATCCTCTTTGTATAACTTAATATCCAAAAACTCAATTTTGTCTTTATCAATATGATTTGTAAACTTAAGGAACTCAGTTGTTTGATTCGAGTAACTAATAAATGCTTCTAGAGAACTTTTAGAGCCCTTCTATAAAATAAGAATATTGTCCAAATATCGTAGATATAGCATAATTTTGGACTTATATTCTGATTTGAACACAAAATTCTGTTCCCAGTCTGCCAATACCAAGTTGGCATAGATGGGGAGCACATCTGGCTCCCATCGCAACTCTGGTTGTCTGTTTGTAATATTCACCATCAAACAGTATAAAGTTATTAAGTAATACCATCTCAAGTAATTCTATCAAGAGGCTTCTCTTAACTTGGTGTAAATCATTGTATTTCACCAAACTACAATTGAACATATCCAACCCAGTCTGGTGGGGGATCACAGAAAATAAACTGATGGCACCAACTGTCACAAACCAAAATTCCTCTCTGACATCAATATTGGCATTAGTTATGCAGTCCAAAAAATGCAACGAGATTTTCAAAATGTATGGTAATTTGTCCAATATGTTCTTACATGTAATATCAATATAGGCCGCAAGGGGCTTAGTCTTTTCACAGTATGTGACTGATAGAAATCAAGGCAGAGTGTGTCAGTAGCACACACACACACACACACACACACACACACACACACACACACACACACACACACACACACACACACACACACACACACACAGACACACACAGTATGATTGCACATATCTAACCCTGACTATGTGAATATGGGTAGAAACGGTCATGTAGTATTAACAAATATTCCCTCCACAGGTCTTACGGGTAAGAAAAAGTATAAAGTAGTTATAAGAAGTCTGTAATTATACTGTGTACAAACATAACACTGCCCAGCCCAAGGCCATAGTTGTTGTAATAATACCTGTAGAGTAATGAGTAGAGCAATGATCATTAAAGCTGTGACCATGTGAAGAATCTACATTTATTAACTGATATCTCTCTCCCCTCAACTTATCTTCACCAATAATCTAAACAGATAAATGAATGGGTATGTTTTCCACCAAACCTACTGTTGGGACGTGTCCTGTTGTTCTAAAAATGTTGAATTTTATTCCAATTAATGTTCCCTGTACAAATACTATCATTGGTGGCCTGTTGCTATCAATGTAACCTGCATGCTGGTGTAATGCCCACTGTGATTCCATATATGCATGTGTTCTGTTTGCTATGCAAATGTTCCAAATCTGTTATATTGGGTTAATGGGAATACTCATGCATGCTGTTATAACTAATCCTGGAATGTGTTTACCATTACTAACCAACATATCTTCTAAAACTGCAAAACCATAGCATGTCAGGGAAGGCCGATCCCAGGGGATCCACCTCTCCTGTCTCATCTGGCCATGGCACCGGGCCCCAGCATGTCTGGGACCCACCCCAGGACCTTCTTGTCTGTTGGTCCTGCACCACCTTCAGGTGGAACCACCTCAGGAGATGGGGCTCAACCCCCTCCTGGGCACAGGTGCGGACAGGATCCTGTCACCCAAAGCCAGATCCGGGGTCTGGTGCGTAGCAAGCTCCACATGGAATTTGGAGATCTGCTACACCAGCTTGAGGACCACATGGTGCATTTAGAGGGTCATCCTGCCCCTCCTGCTCAGCCCTCAGCACAGCCACCTTTGGGGCCTTAAAGGTGCAGTGGTAACTGCCCATGAGTGGGGACCTCAGGCCCACTGTATCCAATTGGGGGCTCATGAGCTTCCGATTGCCAAACACCCCTCCCTGTCCAAGGTGTTTACCCCCCATATGTGTCATATACTGCCCCTGTATGCTGTCTTGGTTGTCTTCCTATCCAACTTACCTCCCTGAATATAAGTACTATCCTTCCCCAACATCCAAATCTCATCTTAAAAAAAATAAAAAAGGGCAATCTGTTCCCAAAAAAAAAATTGTCCCATACATAGCTGCCCATTTCACACACGTGTCCACTGGACACATGTAATCTTCTCTAACTGATTTCACAACACATTATTGTTGTCCTCACCCCTTTCTCTCAGGGGTTTGAGTATCCAGATTTACCCCCAAATTTAGTATGTATGCACAGTTGTTGCTGTCGAAGAAATGGACAGCTATGGACCTTCCCTACACCAATGCTGCACATCCCTAGCTAGCTATCTGTTATATTGTTTTACCCTCTTTGTGCCCCTCTTTTCACCACTTTCCTATCACCCCTGTTTTCTTTTCTTTTAAAGAAATTAGCACGGCAGTAAGTGGGAGTAAGCAGCAGTAAGTGGGACTAAGCCTGTTTGCATGGTGCTAAGTGATGCCTACACATATTAAGCACTTTTAAGGCTAACTGTAAGCATATTTGACCAAAAGTTAGCATTGCTTACAACACAATGCAAACCCGCTTACAACTGTTTAAAAGTGCCTTAATCACTCTGTATCTAACAGCCCTTGTCCTACCCAGCAACAAAATAACCAACCCTTGCAAGTCTTGAACCCAGGATCTTGCTCACCATAGCCACTACAAGTTTCTACTAAGCCATCTGACATCCAGATATGTATGATGTTTATTCAAACATATATTGCAGCACAGTTATTCAACAGTAGAGAAAATGTGTGTGTGTGTGTGTGTGTGTGTGTGTGTGTGTGTGTGTGTGTGTGTGTGTGTGTGTGTGTGTGTGTGTGTGTGTGTGTGTGGTGTCTCTCTCTCTCTCTCTCGATATATATATATATATATATATATATATATATATATATATGTGTGTGTGTATATATATATACCTCACTAGAACACTAGAACAACTGGAGAGGCTGCAAAAGTACCTCACAATGAGGATCCTTGGCAGACTCAAAAAATTCCAAATAATAATGCCTATTTAGAGGCAATCTCTGCTTGACTTACAAAGCCATGTCTGACCCAGCTCTGTGAGTTATTTAGATCGTTATTTAGATGACTGTTGGGTTATATGGCAGGGGAGCTTAGAGGAATGGGACAACTTTAAAAGATATTTGAATGCAAATGAGTATGGCATTACATTTATTGGGAAACTTGATTTATTTACAGTTGATTTTTTAGATGTTAATGTCACAAAGGTGCTTGATGGTACATTAGTTACTACATTATATCATAAACCTTTTTCTAAAAATTCCATTCTTCATACTCATAGCTGTCACCCATCTCATACCATCAGAAACATTCCGATTGCACAGTTCCAGAGGATCAAGAGAATTTGTTCTAATTCTAGTGAATATGATAGACAAGCTCTAGATTTAAAACATCGGTTTTTGGCCCGAGGATATAATAAAGGGATAGTGGAGAAGGCTTATAATGGGGTTAAGACAATGGATAGGGGGGTTTTGCTACAAGATACCCAACGTCCCAAAAGAGGCCTGTCTAAGAGTGTTTGGTTTATTACAGCTTATGCTAGTAATACTTCCAAAATTAAGGAAGTTATTTCTAAGTATTGGAATATATTATATATGGATCCATTTTTTTCCACTCTGTTAAATTCTAGATGTAAGTTTGGATATTGAAATGGGAAGTCAGTAGGGCAATGTTTGTCATCTTTTAAGAAAGGGCTTTACCTTAAAGAAGAAGTTAGATCTATGGTAAAAGGTAGTACATACTGTGGTCATTGTAAATATTGTAAATTAATGTCTAAGACTGGTTCTTTTACATCTATTAATACAAGAACGGTGTATGATATCAAGAGCCTCATTACATGTACTAGCTCCTGGGTGGTCTATATGGCTATATGTCAGTGTGGGGCATTTTATGTGGGGCAGACCTCGTGTACATTAAAACAGAGGATAGCCCTTCACATTAGTGATATAAAATGCAAAAGAACACGTAGTGCTTTGTACAAACATATTTTGGTACATTCAGCGGCACACTTTATTTTTGTGGGAATTGACAGAATCACCACACTAGTCAACAATGAGATAGCAAGACATAATATTTTGACATCTAAGGAGCGCAGATGGATAGTGAATTTGGGGGCTCTTTTCAAACCTGGTCTTAATGAACAATGGTGAATAATAACATAAGATAATTATTTGTCCATTGTTTGTTAGGTTAATGTAGTATTTGGTGTAGGTAAAACATTTTTTTCTTATTGTAACCAGTAGGTTTGATAATATATATATGGCATCTATCATTATATCTATTTAGTTATATTGTAGGTCTTATATTATGTGTACATATATTTACTTGCAGTATACAATTTGTAGTTTAATGATATGTTTATAAGTATGTTTATAAATATGTCTGACATGTTTGAGGTATATGTGTCAAGGGCTATATGAGTGGCACATTGTTTGGTGCATATACATTTATCTGTAATGATGCTAATTCTGACTTGTCACTTTAAATGTATGACTATTTAAGCAGGATGTATATGCGTTTAGGCACAGACTGATGATGCTTTTCTAGCGAAACCGGTCTGTGGGGCAGACTGTGCTGGCAATAAATGCTTTAACTATCATGGAGCCTCCTTTTTATTGAGTGCTGGAAGTCTTTTGGGACCTTTATATATATATATATATATATATATCAGTGGCGGCTGGTGACTTCAAATCAAAGGGGGGCTGCAGGAGATAGGTGAACAGGTGGGGTCAATGGGAAAGGCGTGTGGCCAACTAGAAAGGAGAGGGGCTATGTTCAAAACCACAAAAACTGTAACTTTAATTAAATACGCTGCTCCGGGTGCCAAACTGTCATTATGAGAGTCCAATCAAGACAAAATGAAGTGTAGAAGAAAAAAAAAATATTTCAATGCATTGGCTGCATGACAGCTTACTTAAGTTCTAGATGGAAACAAAAAGGTTGTGAGGCATGAAAAAATAAATTACTTTTTAAATACAATACCAGAATGCCAGTCAAAATCAAGTATAAGAAAAACAAGCAGCACTCAACTCAAACCACTTCTCCTTGCACTGCAGTTCTAATTATAATTTATATTCAGCTTTATTAAAGTACCAAGTAACATGCTGAAAGTAGCAATCTCTGTGATACCCCCACTTGTAAAATTGTTTCTTATCCAAAAAAGCCTGCTGCCTGAAAACAACTATCTACTTGTTTCATGGAGAAAACATGATCAAAGTAAAAAACGAAAAGCAAACAAGAAACAAGCTCAAGATATATTGCTTAAAGGATTACTGCACAGGTTATGGACCACACATGATGGACTGGCATTCTGTTTAGTTTACAAGTAAAGCCTGCAAAGATGACTGCAAGTCTCCAACAAATGTAATAAGATTCTTAAAATAATGTAATCCTGTCCTTTATTACAAATACTGTCATATGCATTTCAATACCCAAGGCTTATACATTATCTAGTTATGTAAGTATTCTCTGCATGGCAACAACAGAAAGGCGTTCAATGTTAGCAGTTCATTAACAGTATGCTTATTAAAGCTTACTTGCATCTTAGAATCTCAGACAAGCTAACCTGATGGTCATTAAAGCATTGTTACTTAAACAGAGAGCAACAGGCACTTTCTGAGTAATAATAAGCATAAATCAACAGTATAAAAATATGACAGAAACCAGAACATTCTGCAAAATCAAGGACAGAATAAAAGTAGCACTTGTGTCTACCTTGGATGGGGGGGATACTCTGCACATTTACACTGCATAACTGCTCCTTGCCTTGCTTGGACACATCCAGACTCACTACATGGGGGAGTGGGGTGCAACAAGTATGTCACAATTTGAAATGTCTCTGGCTGACTGTGATGGCCCTGACACATTTGTCATACCTCTCAACCTTAGAACAAAAAATATGGACACAGCCATACATAGAAGTGGGACAAATGCCCAAAAATGAGGACAATTTTTAAATATTACTCTTATAAACTTAGCAATATAATAGAATAATAGGTCTTGCATTAGTATGAATTTTCTGAAAGGTACGAAATCTGAAACTCAAATGTCTGTCATTATTTTCTAACTTCAGTCTTTAATGATTTGCCACTAATTTGCCAAAAAACACAATTTTATAAAAAATGGACCAAAAATGTGATGCAAAAATATAAAATAGCCACACAATACAGCTGGGAACCTGTCAAAGAAGGGACACTTTAATATTAGTACTGCTAACTTGAGCAGCTGACAAAATAACAGAATCTGCATGCATTTCTGAAATAAAAGTAATCTATAACTCTGATTATTACAGTTATTTCTTAATTGTAAGCCCTCCACGTTTTCTTCCAAAATTGCAATTTTGCGGCGGGATTATTAGGGGAAGAGCAACATTTTGAGCCAAAATCGGGGACAGTTGAGAGGTTTGGATATGCCTAATTCTATAAAGCAATTTATTTGCACGTACTTCTCAACCTGTTAATGCAGAAAATCTGGACAAGGCCAAATATACTGGGGGAACATATAAACAGTAATATAAATTGTTGTGTAAACTGTAACAATTGATAGAATAACAGGTCTTGCTTTAGCATGCATTTTTCTGAAGGTTATGACGTCTGAAACTCAGTGTCTGTCATTATTTAGTGGCTTAATTCCTAAATTATTTGTCAGAAAAGCACACATTTTATAAGGAACAACCCAAAAGAAGCAAAAATCTACTAATTCTGTGAAAATCTGGACAGTTGAGATTTATAGTTCAGCCGGGGCTGTCTTTGAGTTTGCCGCCCTTCCCCCTCACAAAATCATGGTCGAATGGAGCCTCCCCCTGCAGCCATTCCAATGAACCATTACTTGGTTATTTCACCCCATTTACCATAAACACTAATGTGCATACTGCTTTATGTCTGTGATGATTTGGACTTCATTTGAAAGATTTATTTTGCATTTTACAGCACAAACACTAAGACATCTGCTAAATAAAGCAATGCAATCTCACAATGAAAATAGACTTAGCATTAAAACTTCTCTGCCCTTGAAACTCACATTCATTTAAACAGCATTAAAACCCACATTCAAAGAA
Organism: Protopterus annectens; assembly: GCF_019279795.1. Taxonomy (NCBI): domain Eukaryota; kingdom Metazoa; phylum Chordata; order Ceratodontiformes; family Protopteridae; genus Protopterus; species Protopterus annectens. The sequence goes on along the minus strand of NC_056730.1, from coordinate 171,075,359 downwards.
AACACATTTTGACAGTGGCAGATAAAGATCAACTTTGGGCTGTTTTCAAATCATAGGCCCCTTGGACACAAAACATACACGTGGTCTTTGATACACCTTCCTGATTGTATTAAATTATATTCCTTGTACAATATAGTACAGTTGTTAGAGGGTGTTTGAAATTTGTTTTGAACATTTTTCCAGTAAACAATGAAACAAAATACATACACCAATAATGACAAAATTGCCCAATTCAGAATATTTTTCCAGTAAACACTGAAACAAAATGCATGCACCAATAATGACAAAACTGCCCAATTCAGAACATTTCTATCATAAAAGTCTACTCAAATTTCTACAGTCTACCAGTATCAGTAAATATGTACAATTTCTGAAGAAGTAGAAGTCATGTAAATAATTCCACATTAAAAAAATCTGTAACTAATGAAGAGGTTGCTGCTAGCAAACAACTTTATATTTCACTGTATCATCTACAAATAAAGTGCCTGTTGCCCTTCAGGAATAAATTTCCTAAGTTGCATTAAAAAAATGATAAGCTAGTAATATTGCAATAGGGAATGGATGGCAAACTGGTAACAGGTTCATAGTTACTAGGTATGTACACCAAAAAGGACTGCAGCATCCACCACCTTTACAATACAGTACAGTATCAACAATGCAACTACCTACTGTGGGAGTAGAACCCACTGCCTTCTGAATCAAAAGCAAGTACACTACTTATTGTGCTATTATTAACACAAGCAGACTTGGCATAAGCAGCACTAAACTTTTGTTCCCCTGCAGCTCTCAGCTTCTTGTAAAATCTACTTGACACTCAGCTGCATCTCTGAACTTTACAGCACAAGAAATCTGGAAAATTCCCAAATTTAGGGGGGGGGGCAAAAAACCAAAAAACAGGGACACATTTTAAACATTGCTTGTATAATGTGTGAAAGTTGTTAGAATAAAATGCTGTGTTATCACCATACATTTCACTGCCAAGTACTGAACCCAGGACCCTGTGCAAAACAGTCTGAGCAACATACCACTATGCCAAACCATCTATTTTATGAAAGAAAGGAAGACTGAAACTTTAATGGCTAACATTTAGTGAATTCAGTTCTCACCATAGCTGTCAACATCTTAGCACAAAACACCTGAACAAAGCCAATAATGGGGGAATACAGCCCCCAAACATATTCAGTGAATTCAGTTATCACCATAGCTCTCAACCTTGGCACAAAAATCCTAGATGAAGCCAATAATGGGGGAATACAGTCCAAAAAATAGGGACAAACATCTATTGAGGACACCAGAGCAAACTCACACAAACACAGGGAGGACATGTATACTCCACACAGAAGGCACCCCAGCCAAGAATCAAACCAGACAACCTGTAGTTGATAAGCAACAATGCTACAACTGCACCACTACACTACTGGCTGTGTTAAGTAAGAAAAATACAGAAACCACAGATTTTATGAGGAACAGAACAGAACAAATATGATGTAAAATTTGCAAATTGTTTACAAATGGTGGTGGGTAGGGAATTCAGGCTCTTGTCAGTTGCATCCAAAGTACAAGGTTCAAGCCTTATTCTCTACCCACCACCATGTAGCAACTGGGGCATTACACACACACACACACACACACACACACACACACACACACACACACACAGATGCACCCTACCTTCTGATCCTCTGTAGCAGCCTGCTGATTCTGCCCTCTGCAAGCTAAGTCCTCCATAACAGCCCATGCAGGCTGTTCTAGGTTTCCCCGTGAGATGTGAGTAGGCTGGAGCCTCCAGCCTGTGGGTGATGCAGTCTGGTGTGTTTCCAGTCTGTGCGATCATCACCACACTGACCTCTGGGCTGACAGAGCAGAGTTCCCTTCCTTCCCTATCTGGACTGCCTAACTGAGCAGTCTGGACTTCAGGAAGTAAGCATGTATGTGTGTGTGGAGTTCTGGACTGCCTAAAACAGCAGTCAGGAACTCAGCACGCATGTGCGTGTTCCGAGACTTCCATAAATTTTTTTATTTCTTTTCTCTTCATTTTCTACAGTGGGGGATGCAATTATTTTTCTTTTTACAAGTGGTGGGGCTGCAGTCCTGCAGTCTTATAGCACAAGCCGCCCCTGGCTAATTCTGTCTTATTTTACCTGCTGCAGCAGATCCCTTCAGGTATTGTGAAAAGTAGAGAATGGCAGATTTTGTACTTGGCTGTTCGGCACATTTGTAAATGGTTAATAGTTGTACTGTGTTGCATTTAAGGGTTAATGGCAGATCCTGTACTTGGCTTTTAAATAGAAAATGGCAAATGGTTGACTTAATGACTGTACTGTGATCCTGTACTTGGCTTTTAAGTAGAGAAGGGCAAATGGTTAACTTAATGGCTGTACTGTATGTGATCCTGTATTTGGCTTTTAAGTAAAGAACACCAAATGGTTAACTTAACAGCTGTACTGTGCTGCATTTTATGGGTTAAGGTCAGATCCTGTACTTGGCTTGTAAGTAGAGAACGGCAGATTTTGTACTTGGCTGTTCAGCACATTTATACCACAGCAGATTTTGTATTTTTCTTTTAAGTAGAGAAATTACTTCTGCTTAGCATTTTAAGGGGGGGGTGTGCCTGTGCCGATTTGTAATGTGCTGTGCTGCATTTTAAGAGTTAACAGCAGATCCTGCACTTGGCTTTTAAGTAGAGAATGGCAAATGGTTAATGGCTGTACTGTGCTGCATTTAAGGGTTAACGGCAGATTGTGTACTTGGCTCGAGTAGAGAATGGCAGATTTTGTAGTTGGCTGTTTGGCACATTTGTAAATGGTTAACGGCTGTAATGTGCTGGATTTAAGGGTTAACGGCAGATCCTATACTTGGCTCATAAGTAGAAAATGACAGATTTTGTAGTTGGCTGTTCCTCACATTTGTAAATGGTTAATGGCTGTACTGTGCTGCATTTAAGGGTTAATGGCAGATCCTGTACTTGGCTCGTAACAAAGTAGAGAATGGCAGATTTTGCACTTGGCATTTTGGCAAATTTGTACTCCAGCAGAGTTTGTACTTTTTTTTAAGTAGAGAAATGGCTTGTGATTTAAGGGGGAACAGTAGATTTTGTACTCTTCCTTTAAGTAGAGAAATGGCTTGTGCTTAGCATTTTAAGCGGGGTATGCCTGTGCCAATTTGTACTGTGCCCTGTGCTCATTGGGGGAAGATTTGTATTATGCTCATTGGGGGAAGATCTGTACTATGCTCATTGGGGGAAGATCTGTACTGTGCTCATTGGGGGAAGGTGTGTGTATGTGATTGTGTGTGTGTGTGTGTGTGTGTGTGTGTGTGTGTGTGTGTGTGTGTGGGTGTGTGTGGGTGTGTGTTTTGAGTGTGTCCACAGTCTTGCAGCTTGACAAAGTCTTCTACCTCTTTTTACTTTACAATTATTGATCTGGGTGGAATGGAAAGTGGAATATGGTGGATTGTAGAAGTTTGAATAGACTTTTACGATTGAAATGTTCTGAATTAGGCAGTTTTTTGTAATTATTGATTTATGCATTTTGTTTCATTGCTTACTGGAAAATGTTTAAAAAAATACATTTAAAATGCACTCTAAGAAATGTGTTGTATTATACAAAGAATATAATTGAATACATTCAAGAAGTGTATCAAAGAACACATGTATGTTTCATATGTAAGGGGCCTATGATTTGAACATATCCCAAAGGTAATCTTTATCTGCCACTGGCCAGAAGATGCATTTCCTTTGAATGTGAGTTTCAATGCTGTTTCAGTGAATGTGACTTTCAAGGGCAGAGAAGTTTTAATGCTTAGTCTATTTTCATTGTGAGACTGTGCTGCTATGTTTAGCATATGTCTATTAGTGTTTGTGCTATAAAATGTAAAATAAAGTTTTAAATGAAATCCAAATAATCATTGTAGACGTAAAGCAGTATGTACATTAATGTTTATGATAAATGGGGTGAAACGGCCAAGTAATGGGACATTGGAATGGCTGCAGGGAGACTATGGGGCCATATTTTGGTTGTTTGTTCTTCGGTTTGCATTTGAAAGTTGGTATCCCATAATTCCATTGGAGTGGGGGGGTTACATAATTATGTATGTAAATTGTATGTTGATCAGCATACAGATTTGTACCTATTTTTCATGGGCCTTTGTCCAGATTTTTGAAGTTTCCAGGTTGAGAGGCATGATATACACTGGATATACAAAGTGTACACACTCCTGTTAGAATGCCAGGTTTGTGTGCTGTATGCCAATGAGACCACAGAAAGACATTTCAAAATGTTTCTCACCTGAAATGTGACCCCATAACATGTACAATTCTATTGAAAAAGAAACAAAGCTATTTCATGGAAAGTGAGCAGCCATTGCCAAGTAATTATGTGATATCATGTTAGAGTACAAACCAAGACAAATGGATGCTGTAATCATCTCAGCAGGTGTTTACACAACATATCAGTTTAAGGGTGTGCACACACATTCAACTGGTTTACTGTACTGAGTAATATTTCCCATACATTTTCACAGGACAGATTGTTATGTTTTCTAATGAACTGAGCAGGCTATAGGCCACATTACAGGTGGGGATTATTTTTGACATGAGCTTTTGTGGGGTCATGTTTTAATTGCACAACTACCAGGCATTGTAACAGGGGTGTGCACACTTTATATCCACTGTAGCTATATAGAATCAGCAGTACCTGACCTGTACAACCAGCATCCACCAATGATAGAGTAATCCCCCTTGGTGTACAGCAGCAATACTCAAAGCACATAATAGGTTGCTATAGTGGCTGTGCAGGGACACATAGGTGTAGACCACAATTTGGAAGCAAGTCCACCACTATCTGAACAAGCATGTAGGTTCACGGGTGACTTACTGTAAGGCTAACTATAACTATAAATGAGGCATATCCACACTACCAAGGCCAATTCCAACAATGTCTCCACATATGCAGTTAGTCTCAGAGGCAGTAACACAATTCAATGTGTACTGGGGGAAAAGCACACTACACATATGCCATGGATACAGGCAACTTGCATCAGACAGGTTAGGTGGGAATAGTGCCACCCTGTCCACAACATTTGTACAGGGGGCTATGCACATCAACCACACTCCTGCCTGCATCAGTGGTGAGCATGTACATAATGCTGACTGATGGCAGCAACAGCAAGTCTTCATGGGAAAGAGAACATCACAGTCTGCCTCCTACATGAACTCAGGCATGTGCTCACAGTTTCATCACACACTACAGTCAAACATAGACTTGCCACCACCATCCAACACCTTCCACATGGAAGATGGCCACTATCATCCCTCTACACAGAAATGAATGAAGAATAGTGGATTATGCCATGAAGTGTCCAACACTGGGAGATCTAGAAAGGTTAGGGCCAGGACTGTAATGCAAGATGCCAAAGCCATGATAGCTTACAGTGCTATGGTATAGTCTGGATTATTTGCAATTAATATCTACTGTTAATGTGCCAGTGGACAACCATACGAGGCCCTGTGACTTTTTTCCTGTTTATGTCTTCCAGGTAATATGCAACGTCCACATCTCCCAGCATTCACCAACATAGAGAATGAGACCATCATACAATATGTCATACAACATCACAGCATCTTATTCAGCCACAGAGTTCAGGATCTGCAGGAGAGGACCGACGTGTGGAACGAGCTCATCCACAGGATAAATGTTGGCCTGCACAGCCGAAATTATGAGCAGCTGTGGCATCATTCCACTGACCTTATCCGCCATGCCCATCAGCATGCCGCTGCCATTGGGAGGGACTGGCTAGCCACTGGTGGGGGTCAGACCATCTGGCCCCACTGACACATGCTGAGGAGCTCCTCGCCAGCCTTTGGGCACCCGTCCACTAGACAAGCCATCAAGCTGAAGACAGCATTGTGGAGGTGGGTGCCACCCACACAATGGACGAGGAGCATGCAGGTAAGTCCCCAATGCACATTACTAGAACATTGTTGCTTATCCATTTTTATCTGTAAACTATCTACATGCATATGTCAGATAAGATAGTCTGTTGCTAGAGTGTAGTAGTGCACAGATGTGCATAATCCTTGGTACTGGGGTTTGTACTGTTGATATGCTGAAATGCTTCCACCCTGTACCAATGCCACAGGTGTGACTACTGACAGTACTTCTCTCACACAACTATTTAGGTCCTTCTGGTATACAACTGGGACTGCAGCCTGTAGCTGGTGAGTATGAAGTTGTTTTGTTCAGGTTTGCGAATACACCAGCCATGTTAAGTCTATGCTATTTGCCATGCACACATTTAACACACCTACCAAATAAGTCATGCTGTGCATGTTCATTTTTGTTGAAGTTAACTGCACTCTATCACAGTGGTCACCATGGTGGCATATCTAAAAGTTATGCAAGATTCCTGCAGTATACCTCACAACTTGTCAGTGCAAGATGTGTGGACAGAGATAAACAAAATGGTGGGACAAATGGCCTACAGTAGGGACATGTATTAAATATTACCCTTACACAGTGGATATAACAGTGTATACACCACTATTACAATGGCAACTGTTCCTGATATATACAACTGCAGACCACACTAACACATTCCAAACCTTTTACAACCTGTAATGTGATCCTAACACGAGCAATTAATGTGTAATATGGAATCCTTTGTTAGGAAAACAAATATGGGGAATACAAACCTTACAAAACACTGGAAGCATATGTGTGCACACACTCCAAATAACATATTGTGGAGGCAGCTTGTGACATACTGACAGCATTCACTCTTCTTGAGTACACATCTGCCATCAAGTACACGGCCTCAATGTCACACCAATAATGTTCTGCTGTCCAAGGAGTATGTCCATGACATTTGCCCATTTGCCTACAACAGAGGCAGCCATGACTTGCACACATCTTACAAACCATGAAATGGATCCCATATCTGAAAAGTAGCAGTCAGGAGTGGGAAAAGTAACCTTACCTCAATTGCATATACTATGGCAAACAGTGCAGACAGTCATCTATGGGTGTATGAAATATGGAACAACAGTGATGTAGAAAGTAAACAGATGCTCATTCAAAACAGATGACAAAACATGTTGCAAACTGGTCATGGAGGCTGCCCAGAGACATGCAGCAACACTGTGGGAGTTGTAGGAATGTCTAGCAAGTACTGCCTGTGCAGTACCTGTGTCGATAATCACCTGGATTCTGCATAAGTGTGGCCTGTGGGTTAGGGTAATCAGAAGAAAGATTTGTACCACATGAAACATCATCCAATGCTCTGTACAGGTAGCATAAGCAAAACATCAAGTCTCCTAAAGGGATGTGTTGCAATGTGCAATGGCGTCATGAGACCAAGCCTCAAACCTACAGATAGTATTCATAAAGATACGCGTGGTGCGCAAGCAACACCTCACTTCACCTCAGGGCCACCATCCCCAACTTTAAGCTTGCTGGTGCCAGTGTACACCTTTAGGGTTGCTGTTCATTAGCTGGAACTAGGCCGGTAGACATGGTAGTTGGAATTTGGAAAACTGCAAATAACACTTATGTGTGGCCTATTGCTGTCAGGCATCTGCAATAAGGCTAAGGATGGGGAGGGGAACTGAAGCATACATCCAAAGCTAGCTAAGAATGACTGTATCTGAACATAGTCAAGGTTATGAATTGTGCCAGGCATAACCCAGACTCCACAGCAATAGTAAAGCCATTGTATGACCTCCAAGGGCTGTGTACATGAGCTGACCTTGCAATCTGGCAGAGTTGGGGGACCTTTGTAGGGCAGACAGACCAAATAATGCCAAGTAAAGATGGGCCATGCTAGTATACCCCTTCCAGGAATAGTGGCTGCTGTAGTTCACTTAACAGGTGCTTCAACAAACAATTGTGTTTAGGGTGTACACACTTATGTAATCCACATATTGTATGCATCTCATTCAGCATCTCCACAACTAACACATTTGTTTGATACTGCATTGGATTGCACAGGTCATATGTCACATATCAGGTGTGTGTAATGTTAACAAATGCAGTATTGTGATCCCATTGCATATCATAGAAGAGGCTGGCATGTCAATAAGGATGTGTACACTCCTCATATCCACATTAAGCTTTGAAGGCTGTCGGTGTAACCAGATTTTATTTCACATACATGCACTGCTGATGATGAGATCTGCAAATCAAAGGTCAGGCATAAATTATTGACATCAGTCCTCATATGATCCCAGTTATGTGTCAGACAAAGGGCTATGAGCAACAGAGTAAACATAACTGCCAGACATCTACACATTCAGCAATGGTTTGCACACTTGTGAGGTATGGTGCACAGAACATGCCAGTGGGCTGTACAGGTGCACAGCAATAATGTGTACATGGATGCAGTGTGTTTCAGGAGAAGGGGCATCACCCACTAACACAACGCATGCATCACAGAGATGTATAATGTTGGTAACAAGCATTATGAATGGCTGATGTGCATGCTGTTGAGTGCCATATGTCATGCATGTCGACTGTTGGTTAATGAGAAGTCTGTAATACCTTTATGCCACCTCACCTGTAAGTAAGTGTGTGTGTGTGTGTGTGTGTGTGTGTGTGTGTGTGTGTGTGTGTGTGTGTGTGTGTGTAGAAGTAAACCATAATGTACAGGTCTTAATTTACATTTCTTGTCTGCCCCTCACAGGTGGCGAGGTGGGTCAGGGTCCCTCCTGCAGGCAAACTGATGTTAGTGTCCATACAGACTCTGACAATGATGATACCCATAATGAGGCACAGGTAGGGTTGTCTGGCTGAATCTGAGCCATTGGTTGGCATCCCACCTTTATCCACCACATCCCCGCACACAGTCAAAATATCCACACATACCCCATCACCAGTGGCCATTGATGAGAGACAGTTGGCGGGTGGTGGCATGGGACAGGAAAGTTTAGTGGCTATGGCAAGTGTGTCTGTACATAGCAGCCATGGCCAGATAACCATCGAGGTCCCACACAGGCAGATGTACAGGGGTACTCATAGGAGGGCTCCTGGCCATAATTCCCCTGGCAGAATTTCCATAGCAGGTGTCACCAGATGCATGTTTCAGGCCATTATGGAGGCATAGGCACATATGGAACATTACATCAGAGATAGTCTGAGGCTCCAAAGGGCTACACTTCCTACTGTACGTGACTGCATCCATGATCATGCAGATGCCGACCGTTATTTTGGAGAGGTCATGAATAGATGGTTGGGTGAGATGGTGAGAATCCTCAACCATGTAGTGTCTGTGGTAGAGCATGTGGTGAGAGTAGGGTGTTGGCCATGTGGATGTAGGTCAGCAACACCAACAGGTGGGGGTGTATATGGATGTGCAACATCTCACGGCCATTCCCATAGTGGCGATACCAGCACCAGCACTACAGGGGGGGTTGCTGTCCACACAACAATGCAGCAGGCCACATGCACATGGTCCTAGCCAGTCCCAACAGGGATGCGGTTCCAGCGGACAATTGTCATCATCAGGGGAGTGTACCATATCTTTGCTTCTGCCTGGTGGTGCTTGTGCAACCCCTGGCAGGCGCAGTTCCCATGTCCGTGGCTGGGCACGGTGAACTGTACACCCTGCCATGTATGGTCCGCAGCTGTTCAACATACCCCTATATAGGGCAGCCACATGGCAGAACTGTGTGCATACATACACACACACACACACACACACACACACACACACACACACACACACACACACACATCACAAACACAGCTAGGGCACCTACATACCTACACACACTTCACATATGCACAGGCCATTTAATAAAAAAAACCCTAACCCACACACATGATGTCAATCAAATGGCTCGGCCTAGGCCTCTGGCAATCCCACACCATACCCTGTGCATATGATGATACCTGTGCCACATCCCTGTCATCCATACCATCAATGCAGGGACATGCTAATATGGTTCTGATGCACAGGGTGAATGTACTAAAGTTTAGCATTGTAATGCTGTTTAAGGTGTTGTCAGCTGGAATGTTTAATGCTTACATGTTAGGGTGTGTAGCTGTCCAGCCATGATGCATTATAGCTGTTATTAACACTGACTGTGGTCTCCATAATGTATTCTGTTTGTGGTCTAGGTGTCTGTGTGTCAGGAGGATGTTGGTCTTCTCTCCTTTCCGAAAAGGGCTGTGGGACTGTGGTAACACATTGAATATGTCATATCCCGGGTACAGCTGAGCACAAGTAATAGGTCTGTATAAAAGTTACTGCATGTGCCACATGGCTGATAGGTCTGAGGGGTGTATACAGGTGAGTGCATGGTGGCTGATGTAAGCAGCTCTTCTAAAATGGACAATGGTAAGTGTACTGGTTGGCACCCATCATATGTTTGTGAATAACATACACACAGAGGCTTTTATGTTGATGCAATACACAGAGAATGCTGTTCACATGGATGTACTTCATTTTGCAGAGAACTCATTTTGGCCTATGTAATTCTACCAAGACCAAATTGCCAAAACATCACATCAGTAAATAATCAGTCCACTAGATTTAATTTAATTGAAAATGGTACTGGCTGGATATATATCCTTTTCCTCAATGTAGTACAAACCTGGAGTTGGTATAGATAGGTGTGCTGGTGTGGGGGGCATGGCCTCCCACTTTGGAGGGTGTGGGGTGGCATAGAACCACACATAGTGTGATTAACTACTTAACCTCTTAACATAAACTGTACAGTATAACAGCACACTAAGCTGGGGGATACGCACAGTAACCCCAATGTGGGTGGCTATGCCCACAACAACCACACCCAACTATATATACCAACTCAAGTATCGATGTACACCTGTACAGTGGGCAAGAGGGCATTTACACATCCACTACTAGTTTTGATGGAATTAATTTCTACAAGATGATTGCTTTGAAATGTTACCTTTCAACAGTTAGTTCTTAGAAAAATGATCTCCTGAGAAATATATTTTCTGAAAACTGAAGTAGATCCTTTCACATACATACACACACACTTACATGGCAACACTGAGATTAGAACCCCTACCTAGTTACTTATTGTTACTAATGTGTTTGGCCTTAATTGCACACACAACAGAGGTTGTAGGGTGAGGTTCATAGGTTCATAGATGTGTACTAGGGTAATGGCCCTGGAGCCTTTACAAGGCTAGCCCATAGGATTACCCTGACATCATGCCATCCAACCTTAGTTCCTAGTGCCTCTGTCGAGTAGAGCCACTGGAGTGATCACTGGCATGAATTTTCTATATCCCATCCACTCATCAAGATTTCTCTTGAACAGGGCCAATGAGGTGATCTGCTTGACATGTATGGAAAGTCTATTCCATAGCATGAGCAGTCTCTGGGTTATGAACCTGTTCCTCCAGCATGTTCTGCTGATTGTGGTAATTAGGTTGAGATTTCTGGAGGGTGTGGTGTGGAGGGATTGGGATTTCTTTAGATGTAGCATTTCTGACAGAGCTGGGTCAGACATGGCTTTGTAAGTCAAGCAGAGATCACTTCTAAGTAGGCGATATGAGACAGAGAATAGCTGGAAGTTTTTGAGTCTGTCCATATAGAACAAGTGTTTAAGGTCTAGGATCCTCTTTGTGAGGTACTTTTGCGGCCTTTCCAGTTGTTGCAGGTGTCTAGTGAGGTGCATGCCAAATGGGGTATTTTACTCGATGATTGGCCTAATGAGGGAAGAGTAGAGGGAGACAATGACCTCTTTCTCCCTGGATGCAAAACCCTTAGTAATGAGATGTGCCACATAGAAGGACTTTCTGACCACAGTAGGAACGTGGGGATCAAAAGAGAGGTTGCTGTCAACCTGTGTTCCCAGATCTCTTATAACACCTTATGTGTTCAGTGGACTACCATCAATGTGGTAATTCAAGGGAACCAGTTTTTTCTCAAAGGGGATAAAGATGCATTTTTTGGCATTGACTTTAAGGCCATGGTTCTGACACCAGTTGTTGGTCTCATTGAGGCCTTTCTGTAGGATGTCAACATCACTTGGGGAGTTAATAATAGCTCCCAACTTGCAATCATCTGTGAACGTTGTCAGCCACAGTCCCTTTGTTTTGGCCTGGACTTCAGAGACGTAGATATCAAACAGGACAGGAACCAAGACTGAACCCTGTGGGACTCCACCCGTGACTGGTAGGCAGTCTGACTTAGAGTCAGCTACTTTCACAATGTGGGTTCTATCTGTGAGCCAGTTTGCAACCCACCTAGTGATATAGGGGTTGATGCCTTGCTTAATAAGTTTTTCTATGATTCCTGAGTGGGGAATGGTATCAAAGGCCTTGGCCAGATCAAGGTAGGCTGTATGAACCACCTTACCTTCATCCACAGCTCTGGTGACTGACTCAAAGAATCGACCATGTTGAGCAGGCATGATCTAACCTTCACAAAACCAAACTGTGTAGGATCCAGAGTTTGGAGATTCCATATATCCTTGTTTATTAGGTCCATGATGATGCATTCCATAGCTTTGCATATCAGACTCGTCAGGCTAATGGGGTGATAGTTCCCGGGGTCTGTAGTTGCTCCTCCTTTGTGGAGAGGGATGACTGTAGCAGTGCACCATTCGGTAGGGACAAAGCCTGAGGTAAGACTGTGATTGAACAGGGTACACAGGTGAGGTGCCAGTTCACTCAGTAGTTCATGTAGAGTACAGCCAGGGATACTGTCAGGTCCCATAGAAGCTGTATTCCTGGCCTTGGACAGTGCTGTTTTAACATGTGCAGCAGTAATACTGGGTGCCTGGCAATCTACTGGTATCGTGATTGGTCCTTTGGGTGGAGAGGGATAAGGTTAGCACTGAATCTGTCCGCCAGTATATTTGCAATATCTGTTGGCTTGGTATAGGAGGTACCATTGTGCAGTAGCTCAGAGCAAATCTGGGTATTGCCAAGGAGATTCCTTACATAACTATAGAGGGCCTTGTGGTTGTCTTTACTATCTGCTGCAATTCTGTTTTCATAGCTAGCTTTAGAGGATTTGATGAGGGATCTCAACCTTTTGTTGAGGCTGATAAGGGAGCTTTTCCAGTCTTGGGACTTCACCTTATTCCACATCAGTTTCCTCCTTCTGTTGTAGAGTTTGTTTATGGCAGGGGACCACCAGATTGGCTTCCTTTTTTTTTTGAGGAGAGCGTCTTAGTTCTATTGGGTATGCTGAGAGCCATGCATTTGTGTATGTGTTCGTACAGTGCATTGGTGTATGATTTGGCAGTCATGCAACTATTCTCCATTTGCATGGGTGCAGTGAAGTTAGCCACCTCTGTTTTTAGGACCCCAAAGTTAGCTTTGGAGAAGTTTTTCATAGTGGTTACCTTTGTTGGGGGGGGGGATGTGGATTTCTAAGGTGATTAGCTTGTGATTGGATCTTACCAGAGAGGAGTTGACTATTGGTGTAGAGCAACAGTCGCCCATGTTAGTAATGACCAGGTCAAGGATGTTGCTGCCTCTAGTGGGGATAAGAATGAGCTGGTCCAGGGCATTGGAATTAATGAATTCCAGAAAGCATTGGGCAAGTGTATTGGTACATGAGTAGTTTTCCCAGTTAATGGAGGGGTAGTTGAAGTATGAGAGTGTTAGGTTGGACCCTAATATTCTCCATGGTGTTTAGGAATGTAAGTCTTGGGACATGGTTGGGGACCTATAGCAGGCTATGACCTTAATCGCTGCCTTATCCAATCTTAGCTGCACGTGAAGTATCTCAGATGTGTTATGTTGGGCTACCAGTCTGAAGGTGTGTGCATCCTTTATGAATATGGAAACACCACCACCTTTGGAGCTTCTTTCCAAGTTCTGAGGTAGAAAGGTGTGGAATGAGTTGTAGCCTGGTAGTGCTGGGGTGCTTTCTGCTGCCTTGAACCAGGTCTCTGTTACAGCACAAATGCCAATGTTCTCCATTTTAAGGAGTACTTCAAGCAAGTGCATTTTGAGATTTAGACTTCTAGTGTTGAGCAGCATGACCCTCAAATTGCATTTGTTTGTAGCTGTTATGTGTGTCCCCAGCTTTCTGTAAAGTGAACAACATCACCAGGCCTTGTACAGTATGGTAATGGGGGATATACTGGGTGTTAATAGACAATACATAGCATAACATACTGTCATATACACATTGACAAACACATACAGTCATAGACACATTTGATAGACCTGGGTTTAGCAGTGCTGACTACCTTGTCAGTGGATCCATGCTGTTAAAGAGTTTTTGCACACAGCACATGACTCATTGGGCTGAAGAGTGTCATCAGTTACCTGTATGGTTGATGGTGACAGCAGTCTCATACAGTGGACCTTGAGACATGTACTAGGGGTACTATGGTGTAAAGACAGTATACCCAGCAACCCCACCCCACATTGGATATTGTACTCACTGAAACCCATGATAATGCTCTTACATACCCACAACCACACATTTACCAAGACTGTAATACAAACCCTTGTCTATCTAATTATTGCTACTACAGGGATATGCATTTATTGCAGATGTCACAGGGATAGTAGGGTGAGGGTTTTGTCATGGCTCTCTTAAAGTCAGCAACATCGCCATCCAAGGTTTAGTGTATTTGGAGTATGTGGCCTCAGAATGCTGTCTCCTACATGCACACTCACACACACACACACACACACACACACACACACACACACACACACACACACACACACACACACACACACACACACACACACTCACATTTGCCAGGACTCAGAGGGTAACCCACGCCTATCTACTCATTTGTAGAACAGTGTTATGCTGGTACTGCAAGCTCCAGGTAGCCCATAGGGTGAAGAGTGCCACAAGGTACATTTAATGTGAATTACAGCAGCAGCCCTTTCTAAGTATAGCAATGGGGGTGTAATGGTTGAGAAGTCCCTCAGAAAATTTTCAACAAGTTTACAAACACACAAACACTGTTATACTCAGTAATGCACACAGATACATTTGTCAGTACTGAAGTCCATAGGTGCAGGTGTTAATAGGTGTGTACCAAGCTAATCTCTATGGAGAGATGAGAAGAGTAGGGCATAAGAGTACACTGGTATCATGCCACCTGACATTTGTCAGCAGGCCATATATCAAGTAATGCCACTTGAGTGATCCCCAGGGTGACAATTACATTCAACATCCACTCATCTGGTTTTCTCTTGAAGAGGGTCAGTGAGGTGCTCCAAGTGACATGTATGCAACATATATTGCATAACATGGCCAGTGTCTGGATAATGGACCTGTACCCAAACAAGTTCTGTTGACTGTGGTAGTCTGATTGAGGTATCCATGGCATTTGGTGCATAGAGAGTGGGGTTTCATAGCTGTGACATCCATAACACAGCTGGGCAGGCATGCAAGTGCCAGTCAATTGGAGATTGCCTGTAAGCAGCCAAGATGAATACCTGACATCTGCACATATGTACAGAGGACAGATAGAAAGTAGATAGCAAATAGTTTATACATTAGGATGGATGTTTTGAAAGATAGATGTCTGAAACTAATAGCTATGCCATTACTACATGACAGCAGTCCTCAATGGCATGTCCTAAAAACATAGTAGTCTACAGTTAATATCAACATATCAGATCAATATCCAATAGGAGATATATAAAAACATACAGCTCAAACACCAAGAACATGATAGTCAGTAATCAAAGTCCAGCTTTGCATGCAGAGGTGTATGGTTCCAGTACTACAATCTGCAATCAACTCTTACTTGGAAAAGCACTGTTAAAAGTAATAACATAATGGTACAATACATGCAAGTGTGACTGCATATAACCTGGGATACTACCCAAGTATGAAACACATACAAAGAGAAAAGATTGTGGTACTACCCATGTATACTCAGGTGTCTCATACAGTATACACACAACCTTTGCTACTGTAATGACAGCACTTAGAAGCATGTTATGTACATGGAATTAAATACACTTATTAAAGTTGTCATTAACCTGCTATTTCATAAGACTGGAATGTGATCAATGGTTACCAGGGCTGGGCTATGCTTAGCAGGTTTAGGAGTTGCTTAACTGTAAATGCTAAGCAGATTTGTGCACTGGTAAGCGAAATCTGCACAGTGTAAGTGCATATTTGTTTATCTGTACGTTAGCAGCGCTTACTGTCATGCAAACCCATGAAAACCCACTTTAAAGCACCTTATTCCCCCTGTCTCCATCAGCCCTTGTTATGCCCAGCAACAAGATAAATAGCCCCTGCAGGTCCTGAACCCAGGACCCTGTATACTATAGTCACAGCACTTAACCACTAAATCATCTGCTCTGTAAGAATGTCTGTTGCTTTTTCAAATATATCATTCAGTACACGTACTGAATTATAGTGAACAACTGCTTTGACTACTACAATTGTTTACTACTTGTTAGTGAAAATAGTGTGGAATCAGTCATGCTTTTATATCTAAATATACACACATCAGATAAATATGGTGAGATACATCTGAGAAGGAATATACAACACTCATGTTTACACACAAAAAGGATATATATGTGCATATATATATATATATATATATATATATATATATATATATATATATATATATATATATACACACACACACACACACACACACACACACACACACACCCACACACATATATATATATATATATATATATATATATATATATATATATATATATATATAAAACATATGCCCATAACATGTAGTGGAGTCATACCTCAGCATCATAACTCTCAACCTCTTAGTGCAATGGAACATAATGTAAGTACTGCAGTTATAAATGTAGAATGTTGCTACACAGGGTTTGTGTCAACATACATGTTCTGAAGGATGGGTCTTCTGAAACTGACATGTACGCCATCAGTTACTGGCAGACATCATAAAATCATCTTAATGAAGTACCACACAAATCACAGTAATGATCCTGTGGAATACAGCAGAAATACCAGCAATAAACATGGACAAGTTTGAAACAATCTGGTCAGTCAAGAGGTATACTCAGAACTCCTTAGTACAAGAAATGTGGACCAAGCCTGACAAAGGGGATGTTTAAAGCCATGAAAATGTGGATATATCACAAATACTGACAAATACTGGAGTAGATAAGCTCACACAGTTGCTGCATTCACACCCTCCTGCATGTCCTTAGATATATTAACTGGGGGAGCAGAGGTCCCAAGGCCACATACTCCCCACTAGTTAGTGACATACATCTTCAAAGCATCCCACTGCTTTGTCAGAAATACACAACACATATGGTGGCCAGTGATATACATCTTAACAGCATCTCACTGCTTTGTCAGAAATATACAACACATATGGTGGCCAGGCAACAGTACATCTGACAAATATCTGGACATAACATCACACAAGGGTAAATACACTGACCTGCTAGGCATGTCGCTAAGCACGGTCTAAACTGCAGGCAAAGTGCCACAACACTAACCCACTTTTCCTATGGGGGAATACACATGCAATTGCAAATATAGCAGGCAATACATGCATGTAACAGCACAGATTAACAGACACCATTGTGAAAGTCCATACCCACAAGCAATCTCAACGCAGTCACAGTCACATAATGGTAAGCGTAATTAATAGTACAGTATATGGACTGTGTGAACAAAACCTATCATCATATTTGCCACTCATGCACTAACCCTACGTATACTGGTCCAATTCAAAGTGTAGTCTGATGCCTGATTGTGTTATGGGACATGCCTCAGTCTGGCCCTACAAACATATAAGCTGATAGGGTACCAGAAACTGGAGCACCATGCAGATCAGAACAGGACCAAGAACAATGACATCTACCCCAGTCTGTACACAGGTCAAATAACATAGTCACAATACACTGCTACACAGTACTGACACTCTGTCAACAATCACCATAAGTACACAGACCTCACTACTCTGCAGAGTACAAAAGAATGTCCAGGTTTTTTCCTCAAATATAAGGCCTCCTATACATAAAATTTCTGGCAGTCTGATATGTCACTGGCTTGATATCAGGAATGATATCAGTAAATAATTATATACTGTATATATCCACCTCTTACTGCATGACATATGGACAAAGGGTGACAGACCTGGAGGACAGAGGCACAAACACAAGGTCAATTGACATATTGCTGTTATAAACTGGTTGTTGTAACATATCTCTTCTGAGTCAGTAACACACATGGATGTTACCATTTACTGACTGTAATCATCAGAGTATGCTACTGCATTTATAAAGACAGAAAATGTGTGAGTAACACACCAAATCTAAGCCTCCAAACTCTGGGCAGTCTGCAGATAGCCCTACAGGTGAGAGTTTTCTCAACCACATAACACTGTCATGCCGGACTTTAAATCATGCAAAACAGTCAAATCCACACAAACTCTGTTAAACCAATATTACTTCAAATGTAGAACAGCAATACTTACATTCTGTCCCCATGTCTGGAACATCCCCCTCCAGTTTGTTGGCCCGTCTCCACAGTGTTTGTTGTAAGAGGTATTTCCACCTACCCTTTGTGATGCTGTTTGTCAGACACCCAAATGTAGTCCTGCTCACAGTGAAGGAAAAGGGCCATCACCCACATGAAGTACTTAGTTATAAGAGTGTGATTCTATGCAATTGGCTATAGGAATGATACCACAGCTGTTCCACATGCAATTAGCAAGTGGGGGGGCTCCAATTTGTGCACAGGCCATAAGCTGATCATGAGCATTGCCTGCAAAAGTCAAGCTGCTGCCTATACAAAACAGATGTATTGTTCTACATCTACCATAGAGGGAGAGAGAGAGAGAGAGAGAGAGGGAGAGAGGGGAAGAAAGGAAGAAAGGAAGAAATAAAGAGAGAAAGAGCCAAGCGTGTTTGTGTATGATCCATGGGTGGAGAGTGGTCTCTGAGAATTATAAGGGTTGCCTCTATTGTTCACTAATCCATACTGTCACATAGTCATTGCACATGGCAGTAGACATTTATGGCTGTGGATTGTCTACACCAAATTCTATGGTATTTGACAACTGTTGGCCTTGTAATGTGGACATGGGGACATATAGGTCCTCAATATAATAATGTAGCAAAACCCATGCGACAATGGATCCTGTTATTACACAATCACACCCACACAGGATACTGATGACACACACACACACACACACACACACACACACACACACACACACACACACACACACACACACACACACACACACACACACACACACACACACTTACCCATACTGAGTTTTGAACCCCTACCTAGCTATGCATTATTACTACAGTGTTACACATTTATAGCAAGCACTACAGAGTTTACATGTTGGAGAGCTGTCCAAAGGTATCTTTGAAGTTGAGTGACATCAGCAGCAGTGCTAAAGGAGGGGTAAGGGAAGTGTAGTAAGTGTGAATGTCCACAAAATCAGGTGTCAACAAAGACACACATGCACTCTTTCACAGTTGCCAAGAACAGGGTTAGAACTCTTACCTAACTAGTTTGCTATACTATGGTATTACACAGTCATCGCAAGTGCCACAGAGCTTATATGTTGGTGGGTTATCCAAAGGTATCTTTGAACGTGAGTGACATCAGCAGCAGTGCTAAAGGAGTGGTAAGGAAAGTGTAGTAAGTGTGAATGCCCACAAAATCAGGTGTCAACAAAGACACCCACTCTCTCAAACAAATGCACACATTTTCACAGTTGCCAGGACCAGGATTAAAACTCCTACCTTACTAGTTTGCTACATTATGGTATCACATAGTTATCACAAGTGGCACAGAGCTTATATGGTGGAGAGCTATCCAAAGGTATATTTGAAGGTGAATGACATCAGCAGCAGTGCTAAAGGAGGGGTAAGGGAAGTATAGTAAGTGTGAATGTCCACAAAAACAGGTGTCAATGAAGACACACACACTCTCTCATACAGATGCACACATTTTCACAGTTGCCTGGACCAGAATTAGAACTCCTACCTAACTTATTTGCTACACTATGGTATTATGCAGTTATCACAAGTGCCATGATACTTGTATGTTGGAGAGTTGTCCAAAGATATCTTTGAAGGTGAGTGACATCAGCAGCAGTACTAAAGGAGGGCTAAGGGAAGTATAGTAAGTGAATGTCCACAAAATCAGGTGTCAACAAATACACACACACTCTCTCACACAAATGCCTACATTTTTACAGTTGCCAGTACGCACCACAGAGATTATGGGCTGAGATTTGGCCAATGGGTTATTTCAAGCTGACTGACAGTAGGAGTGCTAACATAGGCAATGGGAAGTGCAGTGTGTGTGAATGGGCCATAAATCATTCCTCTGGAAACACACACATACACTCAGTCACACACAACTTTACATTTGACAAGACTGAGTTTACAAATGCTACATGAATACTTATTTCTACTATCATGTTACACAGTTATCACAAGCACCACAGACACTATAGGGCTGAGGGCTACCAAAAGGAATGTCTACAGTGATTGACATCAGCACATCATGTGATATAGGCCAAATGGATGTGTAGTGGGTGGGACAGGCCTCATAATGGAATTCTCTCTGACACTGTCTCTCTCTTCCCCACATCTGTCTGTGTGCATGTTTGACATATTATAGGCTCATTCATTGCTTGAATCTAATTGAGTTCTGACTGAGAGTGCTACTGGAACAACTCGAAATATGAATTGATAAGCATATTTTTGGCACTTCTTTCCAAAGTTCTACAGTATCCTAATTGCTTTTGCTTGATTGATATAGATCTATAATATTTGCTGGCTTCTGATCTGTGTTGAAAGTGCTATTTTTCTGAGTTGAAAGTGTTATTTTCCCCCACCCTTAATCCTGCTCTGTTAAATACTGGCCAAACAACTTGTGTATTTTATCTGATTGTCTCAAGGCTTGCTAGTATAATTAAGATTCCCTGTTTGTTACCTCTGCATTCATTGCTTGAATCTAATTGAGTTCTGATGGAGAGTGCTACTGGAACAACTCGAATATGAATTAATAAGCATATTTTTTGGCACTTCTTTCCAAAGTTCTACAGTATCCTAATTGCTTTTGCTTGATTCATTTAGATCTATAATATTTGCTGGCTTCTGATCTGTGTTGAAAGTGCTATTTTTCTGAGTTGAAAGTGCTATTTTTCCCTCACTCTGCCCTCCCTATTGGTGTTTTCTTTTTATACTTGGTGGCTTTGCAATTGCCTGCCCCTACTGTATATTTGATCTGTGACACTCCTTCCAGTCTAGTGTCTTTAGCTCATTCTACCTAATACAGAGAGAAGAAAAAAAATTGCGCTTCCTATTCATCTGCTTTGACTGTGTTTGTGTTTCCTCCTAATTTATTACTTATTTTGCTCTTGCTGCCTGTTCTTAAAAGTACTTAATAGCATTTATTCTGTTGCATTTATTACTGCTTGTTAGTAGCCAATTAAATAGTAACTGTTATTCTAAGCCTTTGGATTACGCACTTGGGCTTTAGACCAGTTGTGTCACATTAGGAAGGTTTGTGGTCTGCACTGTTGTGGCAGGACAAGTAGCTTACATTCTTCTGAGTTGGGAGTTGCTGATTGAAGGCTTAGTGTCTGTTATTCTAAAGTGTATTAGTTCTGATTTAAGCACTTGGGCTTCAGGACAGTTTTTTTACATTAAGAAGGTGTGGTCTGCACTCTTGTGGGAGGCTGGATTCTGACCTTCTGAGCTGATAATTTCTGGTCACAGGCTTATTGTGCCTGCTTATTTGAACTGTTTCTTTCTGAAATTGGTGTGCCTTGTTGCTGTAGCATAGACCATATTCAGGCCTGCTGGATCTAGATTTGTTTGTATAACTTGAGCACTGATCCAGGCCATCTTATTTTTGAGAAGGTTCCCCTGCACCCTAGCAGCAGGAGTGTGCAGTTAGAACTTGTCTGATTGAAGACTGCTGGAGCAGGGCTCAGTTTTGAGCTAGAGCTTTTTTCTGGTTAATTGGGTAACTTGTATAACTCAGTTTGTTCGTTTTCTATTGTTTTATATATATATATATATAATATATATATATATATATGCACTTTATTCATCTGCTTTTACTGTATTTGTGTTTCTTCCTACTTTATTACTAGGGACATTGACTACAACTCTGATCTGAGATATATAACAATAAGTATCCTTTTATGTGCATTTAAAGTGTTTTTTGATTGTATCTGCTTTATTTTCTGAAAAAATATATATATATACTTGTTTCCCTCCTTTCTAAGCTAGTATAGTACAGTTTTCAGGTTAAGTGCTGAATTCAGGGCTGTGTTACAAATGTCTGTGTTTTCCCATACCTTACTTGGAAAGAAGGAAGTTTCTCTGTTCACATGTGAGAGAGTGGAGTTTTGAGCAGCCTATCTATCCCTGGAGGAGTGGTTTCAGCCCAGAAATTAGTAGTTTATTGGCCATTTTGGGCTAACTTCTATTTCTTTTATTTCCCTGCTATAAATACCGCATTTGCCCGGTTTTGTATGCCAGGCAGTGCTGGTTAGCTAGGGTATAACTCTTTCCGGCTCCACAAAGTCTCCTCTTCAATTTTTCCCTTGGAACTAGACAAACTTTCAACTTAAGCACTCAAGCCATTCATTTTTCAACCCGGCACTTGCTGAAACTCATAGCAAGCACTTATAAACCCTAGCACTAGACCCTCCTATACTGTACAGAAGGACAAGGTTCTCTATTCAACCTTACCAGCCATTCAGTGAAACAGTTTACTGTACCTATCCAGGCATGTCCAAAGGGCAGTTTCAGATGTACTCTCCAGTCCAACTGGTGAATCTGGGCATTTTGAGGCAATGCTACAACTGCCTCATGTACACAGACAACCCTCTCCTCCTACCACCAAACATTAGTACATGTGAGAGATGCAATTATACAGCCAGACTGGAGGCTAAGCTCTCTCAATCCAAGGCTGGATCAGACAGTAAAGAGGAGAAGGGAAATACTTGCATCACACCACCAGTCTCACATAGACCTATTAAACCAGCACTGGCAAAAAACACAAATAAATACACAAAAACATACTCAAAGGCTCTAAATACAAATCTACAAAAGCAACAGAGACCTCCAAAGCAGTCATATAAGCAACCTCCACCCCCCAACACAAATCATGAAACACATACTTCACAAAACCAGTGTGCCATGCAATCACAGCCCTTAAGGCAAAATAACATACCCAACATACTAGTAATAGGTGACTCTATAGTCAAGCACACTGACGTCCCACTCACCAGGCTGAATAAGGAGAAGGTTACTGTTAGCTGCCTGTCGGGTGCCAGGATCCGCCACATAACACAAGCACTCAGGTCACTCCAGAACAAGTACAAATATGACTCTGTCATTGTCCATGTTGGTGTGAATGACCTGAGCTGTACCTCCCTGGACTACATGAAAAGAGACATGGAAGAGCTCTCTGATCTTATAGCCCAGACCAGTATGACCCTGACCCTGAGTAGCATCCTGTCCTCACCAAGAATGATACCACAGTATAAAAAAAAATTATCAATTTCAACAATTGGCTAAGTTTCTGGTGTCATTCAAGGGGGATTCAGTGTCTGTCCGCCTGGGATGACATGCTCGACAAGCCACGCTGCTTCACTAGAGATGGCTTGCACCTGTCACCCTTAGGCTTTCGAATACTGGCCAAGGCTCTTACCACCCCCATAGTGCCTTTTTTAGTCAAGGCTCAAAAGACAAATCCACCGCCATAAATAGCACAAGTAACAAAAAACTTTGGGTAATGCTACTCAATGCCAGAAGTCTAAACCTCAAAATGCATGCACTCGAGGCACTCCTCAGTATGGAGAAAATCTATATATGTGCAGTAACAGAAACCTGGTTTAAGGCTCCAGAGAACACCCCAGCACTACCAGGCTACAACTCATACCATACATTTCGTCCACAGAGCCCAGACCGAAATACAAAAGGCAGGGGTGTATCCATATTCATCAAGGATACCCACACCTCCAGGTTAGTGGCACAGCACAATGCTTCAGAGATCATCTTTGTGCAACTAACAACAGGCAAAACTGCAATTCAAATTGCAGCTTGCTACAAATCACCAACCATGTCCCAGGACCCCCATTCTGCATTTCTGGAAACATTGGGAAATATAAAGGTCCTACCAAACACCCTAATATTGGGTGATTTCAATTACCCAAACATTAACTGGGAGAACTACTCAAGTACTAACTCCCTTGCCCAACATTTCCTAGAATTTATAAACTTAAACGCCATGGATAAACTGGTCAACACTCCCACCAGAGGTGACAATATATTGGACCTGGTCATCATCAACATGGGCAACCGGTGCTCCACATCGAAGGTCAACCGCTCGCTGGTTAGATCTGACCATAAACAAATCACTTTGGATATCCACATCCTGCCACCACCCCCGGACAAGGAAAACACCATGAAAAACTTTTCAAAAGCAAACTTCACGTTACTTAAGACTGAGGTGGAAAGTTTCAAAGCTCCCATGCTAAAGGCTAACGTTGTCCAAGCTGCAAAATCCTTTACTAATGCATTCTACAGGCACCTACAAGAATGCATGGATCATGCTATCCCAAGCAAAACCAAGACTCACTCCTCCAAGAATAGGAAACCAGTCTGGTGGACTCCTGCCATAAACAAGCTATACAATAGAAGGAGGAAACTAGTACAGAAAAGAGTAAAATCCCAAGAAGGGAAGACATCCCTGATCAGTATCAGCAAGAAACTATGATCCCTCATAAAATCTTCCAAGGCGAGTTTCAAAAGAAAAATTGCCAAGGACTCCAAACATAACCAGAAGGCATTCTTTAGCTATGTCAAGAATCTAAGTAGCAATGCTCAGATCTGCACAGAGTTAGTGCAGAATGGTACAAAATACACTGAACCGACTAATATTGCCAACATCCTGGCAGACAGGTTCAGCACAAACTTCACCCCCCTCTCAACTCCAAAAGGGCCCATAACCATACCCTATATTCCTCCCTCATCAGACCCATGATTGAGTACAATGCCCCATTTGGTATGTACCTCACCTGGCATTTGCAACAGCTGGAGAGACCACAAAAGTACCTCACCAAGAGGATCAAGGGTCTCCAACATATGTCTTATTCTGCCAGACTAAAGAAACTTCAGCTCTATTCAGTAGCATACCGCCTGCTCAGAGGTGATCTCTGCCTGACGTACAAGGCCATGTCCAATCAGGATCTGATGGACATGCTCCACCTCAAAAAATCCAAATCCATCAGGACCACGAGAGCTAAAGACTTAAACCTCGGCACAAGTATGAATAGGATATGCTGGAGGGATAGATTCATAACCCAGAGGCTTCCCATGCTTTGGAACAAGATCCCAGTTCGTATTAGGCAGAGCCCCTCACTGACTCTCTTCAAGAGAAATCTTGATGAGTGGATGGGAGATCGTAAGTTTACCCCAGGGGTCACATCTGTGTCACTGCTAGACAGGGGTACAGTAAACTAATTCTATTATATAAGGGGACCTTCATTGTGTCACTACTAGACAGAGGCACAGTATTCTAAATTTATTCTGCACATTTTTTGTACCATTTCATGGGGTGGCAAAAGCCACATCACTATGGCTAGGCTTACAAATGCCCCAGGGCAGATAGCCTCGTACTATACTATGCAACTATGAAACTATAAGAATGTAGAGGCCCTGAAATCACAGACACTCAGGTTAAAACAGCCCTCTACATAGCCAAAAACACAGCATCAATGGGACTAGACAGTGTCCCAGGCTGCATCCTACACAAGCTCAAAGACGAACTAACCCCCACTGTTCAAACTCAGCCTCTCCACAGGTTACATACACATAGAGTGGTGCACAGCAATGGTTATTCCCCTCCACAAAGGTGGAGCCACAACAGACCCTGGGAACTATCGCCCTATAACCTGACTAGCTTGGTCTGCAAGGCTATGGACCACATCATCATGGAACTCATTAACAGAGACATTGGGAAACTCCAAACACTGGACCCTACCCAGTTAGGCTTTGTTAAGGGCAGATCATACCTCCTAAACCTGGTGGACTTCTTTGAGACAGTTACCAAGGCTATAGATGAGGGAAAGGTGATACACACCGCCTACTTAGACCTCGCAAAGGCCTTTGACACCATTCCCCATTCTGGTATTATAGACAAGCTCACCAGCCTGAACATAAACCCCTACATCACAAGATGGGTTGCCAACTGGCTCATGGACAGAACCCACATGGTAAGAGTTGTGGGATCTAGGTCTGAGTCTATACTGGTTACAAGTGGCGTTCCCCAGGGCTCA
The DNA here is from genome assembly GCF_019279795.1 of Protopterus annectens. Taxonomy (NCBI): domain Eukaryota; kingdom Metazoa; phylum Chordata; order Ceratodontiformes; family Protopteridae; genus Protopterus; species Protopterus annectens. The sequence goes on along the minus strand of NC_056730.1, from coordinate 171,049,096 downwards.
GTCCTAGGACTCCTCCTGTTCGACATATACTTCTCAGAGGTGCAGGCAAGCACAGGAGGACTATGGCTGACCAAGTTCCCAGAAGACTGCAAACTAGGAACTATAATTGACTCTGGCTGACACAGACATCCTCCAAAAGGGTCTCACTGAGACGGATACCTGGTGTCAAAATCATGGCCGCAAGCTAAATGCCAAAAAGTGCATAGTCATCCCCTTTGGAAAAAACAAATTACCTACAAACTACCATATAGGTGGTAGTCCCCTAAATATGGAAGACGCAATAAGGGATCTGGGGACCCAAGTAGATAGTAATCTCTCCTTTGATAATCACATTGCCAAAGTGGTTAGAAAATCCTTCTATGTGGCCCACCTTATCACAAAAGGATTCACATCCAGATTAAAAGAGGTCATTGTGCCTCTCTACTCATCGCTCATCAGACCCATCATAGAGTACAATGCACCATTTGGGATGCATCTTACAAGACACCTGCAACAGCTGGAAAGACCACAGAAGTACCTCACCAAGAGGATCACTGGCCTCAAACAGATGCCCTATGCAACTCGACTGAAGAAACTCCAGCTGTACTCGGTTGCATACTGCCTACTCAGAGGTGATCTCTGCCTGACATACAAGGCCATGTCCAACTCAGAACTGATGGGCATGCTCCACCTAAAGAAAAGCTTATCCCCTCGAGCCACATGCTCTAGGGATCTAAACCTCACCACAACAATAAATAGGACGTGCCTGAGGGATAGATTCCTGTCCCAGAGACTTCCCATGCTTTGGAACAAGATTCCAATCTATATTAGGCAGAGCTCCTCGCTAAAACTCTTCAAGAGAATCCTTGATGAGTGGATGGGTAACAGAACATTTACCCCAGGGATCACTTCAGTGGCTCTGCTGGACAGAGGCACAGGGAACTAAGCTAAGGGGGGTGGCAAAAGCCAACACATTCTGACTAGGCTTATAAATGCCTTCGGGCAGATAGCCTAGTACCTACCTATGAACCTATGAACCTATGTTGGCCTTAGATATGTGTGAGTATTCCTATCTAATGTGTGTGCGAAGCATAAATGGTGTACAATTTGGTGTGTGTGCACAGACATCTGCAAATGACAGATATGTATAGTCCACTGTGTAGTCAGACATGGGCTTCATTTTTCTAAGTGTAGGAGCATGCCCAGTATGACCTTCTGTATTGAGTGTGTGAATCCATTTCAGGTAGGGTTGTACTCCAGTCCAGGGTTTGGTGTTCTACACCTACAGCTAGCAAGTTTTTGCAGGATATCTGTAGATAGGTTGACAATATGGAGTCACAATGGGTGAAATATAGGGGGATACTGTAACCATTGCTATCTGTGCTGCTTGTGTTACATGGTTGGTGTTAGCAGAGATATTCAGACATAACTCTCAGCTGTACAGATTCACCCAGGTTACCCAGAGGCAGGGCTCATATATCTGTTCATTTCCCCTTCACATTGTGGTTTATGAGCAGGTTTGTAGCCACCCATTAATGAGTTTTCAGGCAGGGGTAGTATGGGCACACATCAGAGTTTCAGACTTCATACACTCCATGACGTCCATGCTTCTACACCTCCCCCGTTATTCTATCCTCTTCCTAAAATTATGTGATCAATATCTGAGAAGTATCCCTATAGTTGGCCCTTCATCTCAGTGGTATTTATGGATTGGTCCACAGTTCTTGCAGTAGGACATGAGGGGGCATGCTACTGGGATTTGTCAACATGGCCTTGCATTTGTGTTCTGTTGACTGTGTTAGGTTGTTAGTTAGGACCCCATGAGATAACATACATTGGTACTATGGGTGAGGCACAGGCCTTTGACAGAGGACTGTAGGCCATTTGGTAGTGATGCAGGCCATCTGTAGCAGGCCAGTGCATTCTGTCACTCCTACATTCCCAGGCTGTGAGCCAGTGGATTCCCCTGTGGTGACAAGGTAAGTGTGCAAGATGTTAGGGGCGATACTTCCTGTCCATATTGATCCATTGGTCTGGATGCAGGCAGGGTGCTGCTTACAGCTAGGGACACACCTGCATAGGACACTTCTTCAGCATGCTGCATTCTGTGGGTATTCCCATACAGAAGTGGGTTCATACTGTACTCATTCCCAACAGCAAAGATATGACCTGTGATAAACCTGTGGCTGATGGTGGGGTGAGCTGAGTGCATGTGTGATATGGGAGCTACTTGCAGCTGACTCACAGATATACCTGGGACAGTCCCCTTATGCTGCCTTGTGTGTGGACATAGGCAGTCTCTCATTACTTCATAATTGTGCCTTTTGTGGTCTGCCAGTGATTGTACAGACTACACCAGTATTCCATACTACACGGACAACTAATGTGCTGCTAACCTGTATGTACAATTCCAAAGTTGTGTGCAGTTGACAGTTACATTATATGCACTCTGTCTAGGGTATTTCTACCTGCATACTGTGTGTGTATGTATGAGCCCACATTCATGGTATGTCCATCTTTCAGATGGTGACAGATATTGACATCTGGACAGTGAGTATGGATGACTGCTGACATGGGTATTGCTGAGAAGCATTGTGGCTGGCACTGCAGTTGTCGGAACATGGCCCTGTCAACCCCAGTACTGCCCATAGGCCACCGAGACACAACCCTCCATGCCTACATGCTGAACATTTCCAGGCAATATTGACTACACAACAACCTAACACACAGACCCCTGCATATTGTACACATGGAACAATCTATCCTGTAGACTGGGTCAGCTCAGGTAATCTGTGCTCCACTGATATTACTCCTCACACTTACATGTTACTGCATTTCTACATAGGATTGTGGGGGCGGGGGGGGGGGCACCTGACAACTTTAAACATTTGCAATGACTGTACTGGTATTTCAGGTACTCTGTTGGCTTCCATTTCATATTGTATTCTGACCTATCATGCAGACTGGAGGCATAACAGTAGAGTACAGATCTTAGGTTTTATTGACCTACATTTCAGTTTCAGACTTCTTACTCTTCAGAACTAACATACAACTGCCAGACCTGTTGTAGTCTGTCTGTGTAGGTCTGGAGAGGGGCTGTTCACCACTGCCATCATTTGGAGGCCTTAGCCCAGCCTTTCTTTATGGTCATCTACACCTGTCCTGCTGGCTGAGGCCAGTGGTGGGTATGCAAGCCTCACTGACATGCATGTGTGTGTCCTATGGACACCCACCATTATTTGGGCCACCACATGTACTGAGGTGGGATTTGTCACCTTGTCTAGTACTGCTTAGTATGCTGACACCAGTATTTGTTATGGATTTCATGCTGCCCATATAGGTGTCCACTATATGCTGCCATCCCATTCAGCCACCAGATTCCCTTGCATGCTTGAGTCCATACCACAGATACAACTATCAGAACATACAACTCCATTCACTAATTGATAGGAAGAGTGACTTACCTTGTGGCTGACCCAGTACTGAGGATAGTGCTGGAGGGCCGACTATGTTGGATGCACATAGTACACTCCCTATACATGGTAAAGCACAGGTAGTGTCATGCCTGGTATCCCTTTTACTGTATGTGTGAGTCAGAGAGAGGTGTCATTCCCTGGGTCCCTACCATGTCAGTGTATGTGCTATGCATTGCCTCTTTGCCAAGGCCTGGGCATACTGGGCATGCCTCCTTCTGCCTACATGGGCAGGCTTAGGTAGCTCCTCCTTTGAGTCACTCTGTGCCTGTGATGGCCTTGGCAATGGTGGGGGCTGTGTGGCCTTGCCCCATGCTGTTCCTGCTGCAGCTATTTCCACAGGATCATATTGTGTAGCATGCCACATACTATGAACATATGTGTACATGTAGCTGGAGAGTACTGCAAGGCTCCACAGGATATGTCCAAGCAGCTGAATCATGACTTGAGCATCCCAAACACACCCTCTATAATGATTCTGGTTTGTGTGTGCCTCATTATGGAGTTCTTGTTCAGGTGTGTGTGCATTTCTGAGGGTGTCATCAGCCATGGCTCCAGTGCATAGCCAGCATCCCCCACTAGGTGGCCATATGGGATGTCCCCACTGGCAAATGACTGGTACAGCTGTGTCATATGCCAGATGTGGGAGTCGTGATAGCTTCCAGGGCTGCCAGCACACACATTCAGGATGATTCCCTGGGCATCGCACATGACCTGGCAGTTGATGGAGGGGATGCCCTTATGGTTTATGTAGACCCTACCCTGCTCACCAGGTGGTGCTTTGTTTTGTATTGGCGTGCAGTCTATAGCACACACTACCTCAGGGTATTCTGCTATTTAGTGAAAGAGACACATATCGCTGGTCAACGCCTCATGGGTGTTGAGGAAATATATGTGCTCAGTGGCATGTGCTGACATGGCATCCAGGAACTGGTGGAGTACCCTGGATGCTGATGCCTGTGAGATCCCCATGATATCCCCAGTTGCCCTTTGGAAGGTATCTGTGGCTAGTATTCTTAAGCCTACACATACCTAGGTATCCACTGGGATGGGTTCTCCCTTGTTGGTTCTGTGTGTGAGGCAGGGCTGGCACAGCTCATCAATTTGATGTAAAATGTCTCTGTACACGCTATAGTGTTCCACTATCTCCAGCTCATGTAGTCCCTGGTAGGTTACCCTGGGTCTGTGCACTCTTCTCCTCCTCCTCACTGTGGGATGGTCGTCAACATTCACATCCTCACCACCCTCAGCCTCTTGCACATATTGATGTATGAGAGCGACAGCAGCCCCTAACATATTGTTATTTTTGTCAGGTAAAATTTCCCCATCTGTGTAACACCAGTGGTGTAGAGTTTGTGGGAAAAACCAGACTGAAAGGTGTTTGCATAGTTTATAGTAGTGTGCTGGGCTGCTGCCTGTCTAATTGGCTGATTCTGATACATTTCACCTGCCAGCTATGCTAGTTCTCCTTGATTGCCTTCCTATTGCTGTTTTCCCTTCTCATTGCCTTCCTGTTTAAGCCCCAAAGCACGCTGTGCATACCCAGTGCTCAGATGTGCTGCTATTTCCTGTTTATTTTTAAACCTGGTGCGCAGTGCTCACACCTGTTTAAGCTGGGAAAAAAGTGCTCAATAATGTGAGACACACCGCCTTCATTAGCTTTGTTTAGCTAAGGGCAAATTTGGGCCACAGAGCTCCAATAAGCTTACAGCATGCATTACACACCCCCTTATGAGGTCATCCACCTCTTATACTTATGCAATGGTGTTGCTGCACCTAAAAGGTTTGTTGCAAGCTAACACCGAGAGTAAATCTGTGATTCAGTATCAATCCCCTGATTTACATAAACTAGAATGCTGCCTGATAGTAACCACACTCACATTGAGCCTTCCCCCTTAGCAATCACTATTCCCTGGTATTGTTGTCTTATGAACGCCATTGACTATTATGGCAAAATGCTGATTTGGCTATAAAACTTATTTCCCCATTTTTTTTTTTATTTTCATGGCGATTCCATTTATGCACCACTGCCCTACACTTAGACGGCCGAGATCAGCCCAAAAAAAAAAACTTGTTTTTTATAATATTGCAACTATTTTTCATGCCAGTGGCCATATATTTGGCCATTGGCATGCCTACTACATTGAATACATGCTTTGTTTCGAGCTGTCATGCCTCCGCTTTGTAATTTGCAGAAATGCATTTGGTTAGTAACTGAATACATTTCTCCAGGTTACACTGTTCCTGCACAGACGCCTGGCTACTTTTTGGATCACTAATTCACCTCATTTACATGGTTTTCTCCAGCAAATGAGGTAATTAGCATATAGCAGTGCTGTCTGTGCAGGAATAGTGTAGGAGCGTTCGTGCACGTTCTGGGAGCTTGTTCCTGGATCTCTTGTCGGCCATATTGCATGCAGCAGCTCTTGCACTATTCCTGCACTCTGTGCAGAGCTTGCTGTATCTGGAGGACTATCTCAAAATGCTAGTGTCTATTCAACCCCCCCCCCAAAAAAAAAAAAATAACAGAAAATGGTGGAACTGGCAAGAACATTTTGAAAGCTAAGAGAAATAGAAATACATTTTCCTTTCCAAAATCACGAAATATCATGTTGCCCTTAAGAAGAGCAGGGACTAAAAAGCAAGTCATATAAAATGCAAAGGTTTAAATATTCTGAGCTGAGACCCATTAATAAGAAATTTTCCATTAAATGCAGGGCCTGTGTACTATGATGCAGATGAGGCTGGGTCATTTGTTGATACTAATAGTCAAGAGACCACAAATGTAAGATATAGGTGAACATAAAACAAGTGCAAGCAGTGCCTGATTCTGGAAACATGGTAACTTTAATAAATTTTAGTAAACAATAGCACTGTAAACCCAGAAGGAAAAATAAGAAATGTACATGTGAATGGAGAAAGAAGGGACTATGTGACTGACAGTTGTGGTAATCAGTGGGCTACACAACCCATTTCTACATTTTTGGAAGAAGTGCTTAAACCTTATTTAACATTGGTGAAAGTTTTATAAAGTATATATATTTTTAAGATCACTGTATAGAGTGTCTCAAAATTCTGACTTGAATGTCATAATTTTAGTTAAATGTGAAATCTTTACTTACAGTGACTTGAAATTGATATGCCCTTGGATTCAGCAAGCAGCCATGCAGGAATAAGTTATTTCTGCATGGCAGGGACTGTTCCTGTTCAGCACAGCAGCACACTATGCGTATGTATGAAGGCATGCTGCTGTGCTGTAAAACGGACATGGGTCCATGTACGAGCGCAGGGGGTGTATGCGAGAGCAGAGCTCTCACAATATACATTCCCCCTGCACTCCAGAATTGCCTTTCAGCAATTTAAAATGAGTGAGAATGCTCATAACACCCACAATCCATCAGGCTAACAAATCTGGTCAAAGTCATAAGGGACAATTGTCCCTATCAGGACAAAAGTTGTTAAAATAACACATTTAACATTAGCACATAGCCCACACCTCCCAACCCATCAGAGTAAGGAATGTGGACAAAGCCAAAAGGGACAATCGTCCCACAAAGCAGAAAGTTGACAGAATAACAGGTTCAGCATTAGCAAGGATATTCTGAAGGGTACAAATAAAAAAAACACAAATATTTTTTTTTTAAACATGCAATAAAGTTTAAGTGTATCTGCGTGGGTGTGCCCATTGTTTAGCTGCTCTTAGTCCAGCTTAAACAGCACAAGAAGTTAAATAGCAAGAGACATCCAACATAAGCAGTACTGCAATAGTGCAGTAGTTAGAGTGTATGCTTTACAAACAACCATTCCAGGTTTGATCCCCACTGTAACCAATTTGCATTTTACACGTGAAACCAGTACATAAACATTTTTTAATAATTAGCTACTAAATAACATATCTTTGTTAACTAGAGTACTGTAGTAGGTCCAGATGTGAGGTGTCAGTTTAATAAAGATATGAAACTCCCATATAAACACAAGTGCCCCATACAGTATAGTCACACATGAATAAATGTCATGAAAGCACATGGTGGGGTGTCAGGGACAGTACACACATTTATAATATGTAAGGAATGATGAATCAATCCCATACAGCAGATAGGTTATAAAATTAAAAAATAAACAATGCTAAGCATTGCACAGCTTTGCTGACTAGGTGAAAGCATTGTGTACATATGAATATTAAGCAATGAATAGTCCAGCTAAGTGGATTTTCCCATTGCAAAGCAGTGCTGAACAGGTCCCTTTAAGCACTGCCAACCTTACCTAAACAGGTTTGCCCATAGCTTAGATTAACTCAGCATATTCAAAACTGTCCAATCACAGCAAAGGGTGGGAAATCAGCCGTATTTAAACCCCACAGGCAGGAATACAGCTCATAACTGGTTGCAGCTTCCCACTGTAGGCAGTATGGCAGTAGTTGGTGACGGCATGTGCTTCTGGGTGCAGCGCTGGGGCATATAGAAGTCCAAGGTCATGGTAGAAACCCTGGTACAAAACCATGATGAGAGACTACTGCAGGACCAGTACCAGGGCTCCCAATTTAAAGCAGAAGCCTGGGACTGTCTCGCCCGTGATCTCACCAGTGCCACTGGTATCCCCTCGGACTGGTGAGCAGGTCCGGCACCACTATGCTGACTTGAAGAGGAGGAAGAGGGAGCTCTTGGATAAGTGGGTCCAAGAAGCAAGGCATAGGGGTGATGTCCCAGCAGTGTATAAGTAGTCATACCAATAACTGTTTACTAATGTCCAGCCTGTGTATGTGATGGATAGGTATGCTTAAATATTTTTCAATTTCCCTTACAGCTGCAGCTGAGTGGGCTGTGAATCACAAAGCCCATGCTAGTAGGTTGCAAATGCTGCATCTCGAGGCTGGTGAGTAACAATCCTGCTTGTAGTAGTCATACCAAATAAATATAAAGTAGTAGAAAGCCACCTGGCAGTAGAAAAACTGTGTACAGGTTATACTGAATAAACCTGACAATAAGATAGTAATAGTATTAGTCCCATATAGGTCATATTTAAATAAAACTGTAACTGCCTGGCAATAAAGTTCTAAATCCTGGACTCGTTGTTTACTGTGGTATTGTATGGCATTTAGTGTTGCATTCTCTGAGTAATGTTGTGTTAACCACTGTTACCCACACTGTGCTATATAAAAAAATGTCTAGGAATGTCTAGGAAGACTGTTGTAAGTACAAGATCAGATTGTGCAACCAAGAGAGACTTAGACAGAAAGCACTGAAAGAGGGAATAGCAATATCCAAATAGCACACTCTGATGAAACTTAAATTGTTGTATTTTTAGCAGACATAGCCATGGTTTGAATCCTGGGAGTGCTAGTAAGCTGCATGCATAATCATACCTCTCAACTGTACAGATTTTTGCAGAATGTTCAGATAAATGGCTCATATTTTCTGTCTGTTCCTCTGTCCCCCTGGCAAATCAGTGGGATGATCTCAGAATTGTAGTCACTAAATAATGACATATATTTGATTTTCAGACCTCAAAACCTTCAGAAAATGTATATTAAAACAAATCCTGTCACTCTAGCAACTCTCCAACTTTATGAGAGCAATATTCAAAATATGTCCCTATTTGTACCCCCATTTTATCAAGCTTTGTCCAGAGTGTGTGCATTAAGAGATTGAGAGGTATGTGCATAATATTAACTAGGAATCTGGAAACATGTGTAGAAACAGTCAGGTAGTGTTAACAAACATTCCCCCCCTCACAGGTCTGTCAGATAAGAAAACTGTACCTGCCAGGCAATAAAGATTTAAATCTTGGACTGGTAGTGTTTACTCTGGTATTGTATGGCCTGACGTGTAACGTTCACCAACATCTGATATCAGAATAGTACTGTTGTGTCAATCACTGTTTCCCACACTGTGCTGCATAAAGATATGTCTAGGAATGTCTGTATAAGACTTGTAATTACAAGGTCAGATTGTACAAACAAGAGAGACTTAGAAAACACCAAAGGAATAGACAACAATATCCAAATAGCACACTCGGATCTAACTTAAATTGCTGTATTTTTAGCAGACACAGCCATGGTTCAAATCGTGGGAGTGGTAGTAAGCTGTATGCATAATCATACCTCTCGACTGTGTACAGATATTTGAGAATGTCCAGATAATTGGCTCATATTTTCTGCCTGTTCCTCTGTCCCCCCTGGCAAATCAGTGGGATGATCTCAGAATTGTCGTCAATAAATAATGATATACATTTGATTTTTAGACCTCAAAATCATCAGAAAATGTATATTAAAACAAATCCTGTTACTCTAGCAACTCTCCAAGTTTATGAGAGCAATATTCACAATATGTCCCTATTTTTACCCCCATGTTGTCAAGCTT
>NC_056730.1:170994285-171036785 GCF_019279795.1 Protopterus annectens | reverse complement strand
ACACACACACACATACATATATAAATATATAAATACTTATAGATATATATAAAGAGAGTATATATAGATGGTGCACAGGATATCAAACAGCCATTATTCCTACAGTTGCCATCTTTTCAAATGGCCAGTGTTTGATTCTTTCCTACAAATGAGAGTTATTGCATGAAACATATACGCATACACAATGCAAAGGACATGACACTGCAATCAGTTTGCATACATATAAATGTTTATTTGTTTACTATTTCAGTTGTTTATGCCATTTCTTATAGCATTTAGGTGTTTTAAATACATAGTAACTGATTAATGCACCTCTCAAAGAAAACATATGATACAGCAATCTGCAAAACATAACATACGTTGCTGTCTAGGCTAAAGCCTTCTAGTACTACAACAGTGAAAAACACACTTGCCTTGAAGATGAGAATCATTTAACACTTAATTACAGATGTAGTACAACAGCCTCCAGTTACACTCTGTACTCAACCCCCTAGGGGGAAAAGTATCAGTTGTCACAATGTAAATGAATCTGTTACATAACAATGCTTAACATAAAATGGCACTATCGCACTAACAAACAGAATTGTGTGCAAGACAATAAGGTCTAGCCCACCACTGTTACCATGGTGAAACATATGAAAATGTACAGCCATGTACCTTAATGTTTCTTATTACTGATATCCCTCACATGTTGTAACATCCTAAGTTAAAACCATTTAATACCCCTCCCCCATAAAATGTCTTACAAGGGTATATAACAGTGTCCTCCATACACTGACCTCCAGACTGTACAGGGTTACACATGTTTTGTCCAGCTGTAGCCCTCATATGTATGGACCCTACCCCACAACTTGTGTGAGAGTCCACAACATGACTGGAATGATAGCAGGAATGTCAGCACTAAATAATGATAGGCCATTAACTATCAACCATCTACTGCATGACATCTGGACAAAGCCTGGTATATAGGTGGAGGACAGAGGCTGAAACACAAGGCCATATTTTAAATATTGCTGTTATACACTGTGAAAGTCACTTGTGTTACAGGATTGGTTGCAACATACCCTTACTCAGGCATGTGAAGTCAGAAACACAAATGGATGTTGCCATGTACTGATAGTAATCAACAGAGAGAATGCCACTGATATGCCAGGGACAAGACCTGTGTGGGAAACAGACAAAACATAACAGCCAATCCTCTGGCCATCATGTGGATAGGTCCACAGTTGAGAGCTATGCAGACAGACTGCATTCCATGCAAAACTAGCATCTACACACAAACCCTGTAAAACTACCAGTATTCAATGCATATAACACCAATACTCACACACTGTCCCTAGGTCTGGAACTATATACAAGCATGTAGTTGGCCTGTGTGCACAAGTCCATTGTAAGGGGTATAGCTACCTGCTGTCTGTAACACCGCTGGCCACACACAGGAAGGATGTCTTCCATACAGGAAAGGTAAAGGGACAATGCCCGCACTGTCACTGCATACAACAAAATAAAATGTGTATTGCTATTGACTGCTGCATTCCCATGACACTGATATGGGTACTACAGTAGGCATGCTTATCACATAGTAATCAGAGAAGTGTACAACTGTGTTATGACCCACTGTCCATGCCTACCACTAACAGCTATATCAACACCCATATACACTGGTTATCAAAGTGTACACACCCCTGTTGAAATGCTAGCTCTGTGTGCTGTATGCCAATGAGACCACAGGAAGTCATATCAAAATGTTTCTCATCTCAAATGTGACCCATAACCTACAAAATTCTATTTAAAAAGAAACAAAGCTGTTTCATATAAGGTGAGCAACCATTGCCAAGTGAAGATGTAATATGACGTTAGAGTACAAACCAAGACAACTGGATGCTGTAATCATCTCAGCAGGTGTTTACACAACATACCAGTGTTAGGGTGTGCACACACATTCAACTGGCTTACTGTACTGGGTATTACTTCCCATATGCTGAAGGGACAGGTTAATAACCCAGATACTGCCCATGCTATGGAATAGACTTCCCATACATGTCAAGCAGAGCACCTCAATGGCCCTCTTCAAGACAAATCTTGATGAGTGTATGGGAAATAAAAAATTCACCTCAGTGATCACTCCAGTGTCTTTACTCGACAGAGGCACTGGTAACCAAGGTCGGGTGGTATAATGCCAGGATAATCCCATGGGCTAGGCTTGTAAAGGCTCCAGGGCCATTAGCCTCATACACACATATGAACCTATGAACCTATATGTTTCCACAGGACAGGTTGTTATGTTCCCTATTGAACTGAGCAGGCTGTAGGACACATCACAGGTGGAAATTGTGTTGACATGTGCTTTTGTGGGGTCATGTTCCAATTGCACAAGTACCATGCATTGTAACAGGGGTGCGTACACTTCATATCCACTGTAGCTATATGGAATCAGCAGTACCTTACCTTACCTGTACAACCATCCTCCACCAACGATAGCATAATCCCTCTTGGTGGACACCACCAAGACACAAAGCACATAATAGGTTGCTATAGTGGCTGTACAGGGACACATAGGTGCAGACCACAACTTGTAAGCAAGTGCACCTCTATCTGAGCAAGCACGTAGGTTCACAGGTGACCTCCTGTAAGGCTGACTATGACTAGAAATTAGACATATGCAAACCATCAAGGCCAGTTGCAACCATGTCTACACATATGTACTCAGTCTCAGAGCCAGTAACACAAGTCATCCTGTACTGGGGATAAAGTACACCTCATGCACACATGCCATGGATACAGGCAACATGCATTAGACAGGATAGGCGGAAACAGTGCCAACCCTGTCCACAACAGTAGTATAGGGGGATATGCACATCACCCACACTCCTGCCCACATTAACGGTGAGCATGGACATAATGCCGACTGATGGTAATGACAGCAAACCTCCATGGGAATGAGAACATCACAGTTTGCCTCCTACATTAACACAGGCATGTGCTCACTGGCCCATCATACACTACAGTCAAGCATACGCATGCCACCATCCACACACCATCCACATGGAATTTGTCCACTGTCATCCCTCTATGCAGAAATGAATGGTGTGTAGTGGATTATGCCATTAAGTGTCCAATACTGGGGGAACTGGACAGGTCAGGGTCAGAGTGTAATGCAAGATGTACAAGCCATGATAGCTTACAGTGTTATGGTATAGTCCAGATTATTTGCAAGCAATACGCACTGTTGATGTGCACATAGACAACTGTATGAGGTCCCCTGACCTTTTCTCCTGTTTATGTCTTCCAGTTACAATGTCGCAGGAATGCCTGCCTGCATACACACTACTGGAAAATGATGCTATAATTTAGTTCCTCATAGTTCATCATGACATCCTCTTCGGCCACAGGGCCCAGGATCTGCAGGAGAGGACCAACCTGTGGAATGAGCTCATCCACAGGGTAAACGATGTTGGCCTGCACAACTGCAGTTATGAGCAGCTGTGGCATTGCTGCATGGGGCTGATCTGCCATGCCCGTCAGCATGCCTCTGCAGTTAGGAGGGAGCAGCTAGCCACAGGTGGGTGTCATACCATCCAGCCCCCACTGACACATGCTGAGGAGCTCCTCGCCAGCCTTGGGGCACCCACCTGCCAGTCAAGCCAGTAAGCCAAAGACAGCATTGTGGAGGTGAGTGCCACCCAAACAATTGATAAGGAATGTGCAGGTGAGGCCTCAGGGCACATTAGTAGACCACTGTTGCTTTTCCATTTTCATCTGTAAAGTATCAACATGCATATGTCAGATAAGATAGTCTGTTTCTGCAGTGTAGTAATGAACAGATGTGCATAATCTCTAGTATTGTGGGTTTGTAATGCTGATCTGCTGAAATGCTGCTCCCACCCTCTACCAATGCCACAGGTTGGCTACTGACATTACATTTCTCACACAACTATTTAGGTCCCTCTGGTATATAACTGGGGCAGCATACTGTAGCTGGTGAGTATGGAGTTGTTTTGTTCAGGTTTGCCAATACACCGGCTATGTTATGACCATGCTATTTGCCATGCACACCTGTAACACACCTACCCCTAATGCACGCTGTACATGTTCACTTATTGCTGCTGTTAACTGCACTGCACCACACTGGTCACCATGGTGGCATATCTGAAGGGTATGTAAGAGTTATTCAGTATACTTAACAACCTGTCAGTGCAAGATGTGTGGACAGAGATGAACATAATGGTGGGGCAAATGGCTTACAGTAGGGACATGTCTGAAACATTATCCCTAATACAGTGGCTACAACAGTGTATACACCACTATTACAATTGCAACTGTGCGTGATCTAAACAATGGCAAATCACAATACCACATTCCATACCTTTTACAACCTGTAATTTGATCCTAACGTGAGCAATGAATGTGTAATATGGAAACCTATGTTAGAACAACAAATATTGGGACTACATACCTTAACATACACTGGAAGCATATGTGTGCACACACTTCAAATAACATATTGTGGAAGCAGTTTATGAGGTACTGACAGCATTCACTCTTCGAGTACAGACCTTCCATCAAGTACAGGGCCTCAATGTCACACCAAGTAATGGTCTGCTGTCCAAGAAGTATGTCCATGACATTTGCCTACTCACCTGCAAGAGAGGCAGCCGTGGCTTGCACACATCTTACAAACCATGAAATGGATCCCATGTCCAAAAGGTAGCACTCAGGAGTGGAAAAAGTAGCCTTACCTCACCATTGCATATACCATGGCAAACAGTCAGACAGTCATGTATGTGTGTATGAATTACGGGACAACATTAATGTTGAAAATAAACAGATGCCCATCCAAAACAGATGACAACACATGTTGCAAACTGGTCATGGAGGCTGCCCAGGAACATGCAACAAAACTGAGGCACTTGCAGAAATATCTAGCAAGTACTGCCTGTGCAGTACCTGTGTCAACAATAACCTGGAATTTGCATAGGTGTGGTTTATGGGTTAGGGTAATCAGATGGAAGCGTTGTTCCACAGCCAACATCATCGAGTGTTCTCTACAGATAGCATATGTATAACATCAGGTCTCTCAAAGACATGTGATGCAATGTGCAATGGTGTCATGAGATAAAGGCTGAAACCTAGAGACAGTATTCATAAAGATACATGTGGTGCACAAGCAACACCTCACTCCACCTCAGGGCCACCATCCACATTTTTACCTTGCTGGTGCCAGTGCATACCTTTACGTTTGCTGTTCATTAGCAGGAACTAGACCAGTATACATGGTATTCAGAATTTGGAACACTGCAAAATAACACTAATGTGTGGCCCATAGTTGTCAAGCATCTGCAACAAGGCTGAGGATGGGGAGGGGTCTCATCCTGAAACACAACAGCGAACTGAAGCATACATCCAAAGCTTGCTAAGAATGGCTGTATCTGAACACAGTAAAGGTCATGAATTGTGTCAGACATAACCCTGACTCTACAGCAATAGTGAAGCCACTGTGTGACCTCCAAGGGCTGTGCACGAGCTGACCTTGCAATTCATCAGAGTTGGGGTACATTTGCAGGGCGGAGTGACCAAATAATGGCAAGTGAAGATGAGCCATGCTAGTATACCCCTTCCAGGAATAGTGACTGCTGTAGTTCACTTAACAGGTGCTGCAACAAACCATTGTGTTAAGGGTGTGCACACTTATGCTACCTACATATTGTATGCATTTCATTCAGCATCTGCATGACTAACACATTTATTTGATACTGCATTTGACTGCACAGGTCATATATCACATATCAGGTGTGTGTAATGTTAACATATGCAGTATTGTGGCCCCATTGCATACTATGGAAGAGGCTGGCATGTTAACAAGGGTGTGTACACTCCTCATATCCGCATTAAGCTTTGAAATTTGTCAGTGTAATCACGTTTTATTGCTCATACATGCACTGCTGATGATGAGATCTTCAAATCAGAGGTCAACTATTGACATCAGTTCTCATATTATCCCAGGCATGTGTCAGACAAACACATAAGGGTTGTGAGCAACAGAGCAAACATAACTGCCACACATATACACATTCAGCAATGGTGGGTACACTTATGAGGTATGGTGCACAGTACATGGCAGTGTGCTATACAGCTGCACAGCAATACTGTGTACATGGGTGCAGTGTGTTTCAGGGGAAGGGGCATCACCTACTAACACAACTCATGCATCATAGAGATGTATACTGTTGGTAACAAGGACTGAGAATGGCTGCGGTGCATGCTGTTGAGTGCCATATGTCAAGCATGTTGACTGTTGGAAAATGAGAGGTCTGTGTAATATCTTTGTGCCAACTCACCTTTAAGTGTGTGTGTGTGTGTGTGTGTGTGTGTGTGTGTGTGTGTGTGTGTGTGTGTGTGTGTGTGTGTGTGTGTGTGTGTGTGTGTGTGTGAGTGCCTGTAGAAGTAAACTATAATGTACAGGTCTTAAATTACATTTTTTTGTTTGCCCCTCACAGGTGGCAAGGTGGGTCAGGATCCCTCCTGCAGGCAAACTGATGTTAGTGTCCATACAGACTCTGAGAATGATGATAGGCATGGTGAGGCACAAGCAGTGCTGTCAAGGGCTGAAGCTGTGCCATCGGTTGGCATCCCCCTTTTATACACCCCATCCCCTCACACAGTTTCAATGCCCATACATACCCCATCACCAGTGGCCATAGATGAGGGACATTTGGTGGGTGGTGGCATGAGACAGGACAGTGTGGGAACTATGGCAAGTGTGTCTGTACACAGCAGCCATAGCCAGATGACCGGCGAGGTACCACACCGGCATATGTACAGGGTTGCTCATAGGAGGGCTGCTGACCATCATGTCCCTGGCAGTAGTGCCACAGCAGGTGTCACCAGATGCATATTTTGGGCCATCATGGAGGCACAGGCATATATGGAACATTACACCAGACAGAGGATGAGGCTCCAGAGGGCTAGTTATTCTGCTGTACTTGACAACATCTGTGATCTTGCAGGTGCCCGCTGTTATTTTGCAGAGGTCCTGGATAGACAGTTGGTTGCTGGTGGGAATCCTCGACAGTGTGGTGTGTGTGGTAGAGCATGTGGTGGGAGTAAGGTGGCAGCCATGTGGACGTAGGTCAGCATCACCAACAGGTGGAGGATGTGCAACAACTCACAGCCGCTCCCATAGTGGCAGTACCAGCAACAGCACTGTGGGGGGGGGGTGCTGTCAACACCACAATGCAGCAGGCCACATGCACGTGGTCCTGGCCAGTGCCAACAGGGATGCAGATCCAGTAGACAGCTGTCATCATCAGGGGAGAAGAACATATCTGGGCTTCTTCCTGGTAGTGCCCGTGAAACCCCTGGCAGGCACAGTTCCTGTGTCCATGGCCAGAGATGGTGAACTGTACACCCTGCCATATACAGTCTGCAGCTGTCCAACAAACCCATGTATAAGGCAGCAACATGGCAGACGTGTGCATGCATACACGCACACTTCATCAACACAGCTAGGGCACCTCCATACCTACACACACCACATCTGCACAGCCCATTTAATAAAGGACCCCTTAACCCACATACATGATGTCAACCAAACAGCTCATCCTGGGCCTCTGGCAAACCTGCCAAAACACCCTGTGCATATGATGGTACCTGTGCCAAATCCCTGTCATCCATACCATTGATGCAAGGACATGCTGATATGGTTCTGATGCACAGGGTGAATGTCCTGAGGTTTAGTAATGTGATGCTGTTGAACATGTTTTCAGCTGGAATGATTAATGCTTACACATCTGGGTGTGTAGATGTCCAGTCATGATGCAGTATAGCTGTTATTAACACTGACTGAGTATGGTCTCCATAATGTATTCTGTTTGTGTTCTAGGTGTCTATGTGTCAGCATGATGTTGATCTGCTGTCCTGTCTTACAAGCGGTGTAGCATTGAGGTGACATATTGACTGTGTCATATCCTGGGTACAGCTGAACACAGGTAACAGGTCTGTATAACAGTTACTGCATGTGCCACATGGCTGAAAGATCTGAGGGGTGTATACCAGTGAGTGCGTGGTGGCTGATGTCAGCAGCTCTTCTACAGTGGACAGTTGTAAGTGTACTGTGTGGCACACACCAAATGTCCGTGAATAACACACACACACACACGCACACACACGCACACATGCACACACACACACACACACACACACACACACACACACATACACACATACACACACACACACACACACTTTGGTGTTGATGTAATACACAGAAAATACTGTTCACATGGATGTACTTTATTTTGCAATGAATTCATTTTGGCCCATGTAATTCCACCCAGACCAAATTGCCAAAACATCACATCAGGAAATAATCAGTTCACCAGTTTAATGTCATTGACAATGGTACTGGCAGGGTATATGTCCTCTTCCCCAATGTAGTGCAATCCTGGAGTTGGTAAACATAGTTGTGCTGGTGTGGGTGGCACAGCCTTCCACTTTGGAGGGTGTGGGGTGGTGTAGAACCACACATAGTGTGATTAACAACTACTTAACCTGTTAACATAAACTGTGCAAACTGTGCAGTATAACAGCACATTAAGCAGGGGGATACCCACAACAATAACCCCAATGTGGGTGGCTGTGGCCACAACAACCACACCCATGTATATATACCAACTCCTGTATCATTGTACAGCTGTAGAGTGGTGAAGATGGAATGTACACATCCACTACTAGTTTTGCTTGTATGTATTTCCACAAGATGATTCCTCTGAAATGTTACCTTTAGCCAGTTAGTTCTCGGACAAATGATTTCATGGGACATATATTTTCTGCAAACTAAAGTAGATCCCTTCACATACACAAACACTTACTTGGCAACACTGAGAGTAGTACCCCTACCTAGGTACTTATTGTTACTAATGTGTTTGTCTTTAATTGCACACACCACAGAGCTTTTAGGGTGAGGTGTGCCCTGAGTTTCCTGTTAAGTGAAGCACATCACCAGGCCTTGTATAGTATGATAATGGGGGATGTACTGGGTGTTAATGAACAATACATAGTATGACATACTGTCATATACACATTGACAAACACATAACAGTCATAGATGAGTTCCTATCACATAGTCAAACTTGTACAAGTTCGAACCCCATATGGTCGAGACCATAAGTTCAAACTTGTACAAGTTTGAGCATTTAAAAGGAAATCTCTGGAAGGGGAGGTTTCCATTCATTTCAATGTGGTGTGATCTCGGAGTTGGTATATTTAAGTAGCGGGGGTGTAGGGGGTGCAGTCCCCAACGTGGGGGGTGCAGGGGGCATGCCCCCCTGCTTACTACAGTTTATTTTGTTTTTACTTCTTTTTTTTATCACTAGTTGTAGTTTTGCAGCTTTGAACAGAATCATAGACACATCTGACAGACCTGGGTTTAGCAGTGCTAACTAACTTGTCAGTGAGTCCATTCTGTTACAGAGAATTTGCACACAGCACATGCATCATTGGGTTGGATAGTGTAA
The DNA here is from genome assembly GCF_019279795.1 of Protopterus annectens. Taxonomy (NCBI): domain Eukaryota; kingdom Metazoa; phylum Chordata; order Ceratodontiformes; family Protopteridae; genus Protopterus; species Protopterus annectens. Next base: position 171,027,270 of record NC_056730.1, on the reverse strand, counting down.
TCAGTTACTTGTATGGCTGATGGTGACATCGGTCCTCATACAGTGGACCTTGGGACATGTACTGGGGGTACCATAGTGTAAAGACAGTATACCCAGAACCTACCCCCCACACCCCATATTGGATATTGTACTCACTGAAACCCATGATAATGCTCTGACGTACCCACAATCACACATTGACCAGGACTGCAATACAATCCCTTGTCTATCTAATCAGTGCTACCACAGGGATAGGCATTTATTGCACATGCTACAGGGATAGTAGGGTGAGGGTTTGTCATACTCTCCTAATGTTAGCAACATGGCAAGGTTTATTGTATTTGAAGAATGTGGCCTCAGAATGTTGTCTCTTACAATTATACACATTCACACACATGCACACAGTTGCCCGGACTCAGAGGGTAACCCACACCTATTTGCCCATTTGTAGAATAGTGTTATGTTGGTACTGTAAGCTCCAGGTAGCCCATAGGGTGAAGAGTGTAACAAGGTACATTTAACATCAATTACAGCAGCAGCCATTTCTAAGTATGGCAATGGGGGTGTAGTGGGTGAGAAGGCACTCAGCGTATTGTTAACTACAAGTTTACAAACACACAGACACTGTTAGTCTCAGGAATACACACTGACACAATTGTCAGTATTGGGGTCCATAGGTTCAGGTGTTACAAGGTGTGTACCAGACTAATGTCTATGGAGAGATTAGAAGAGTATGGCATGTGGGTACACTGGTATCATGCCACCTGATATTTGTCAGCAGTCCATCTACCAACCGATGCCACTTGAGTGATCTCAAGGTGACAGTTAAATTCAACATCCAGTCACCTTGTTTTCTCTTGCAGAGGGCCAGTGAGGTGCTACAACTGACATGTATGCAACATATATTACATAACATGGCCAGTGTCTGGATTGGAGACCTGTACCCAAGTATGTTCCATTGACTGTGGTAGTCTAGTTGAGGTATCCATGGCATGTGGTGCATACAGGGTGGGGTTTCCTAGCTGTGGCATTCATAACACAGCTGGGCAGACATGTCAGTGTCAGTCAAACATAGATTGACTGTAAGCAGCCAAGATGGATACCTGACATCTACACATCTGTACAGAGGACAGACAGAAATTAGCTAGCCAACGGGTCATGCATTAGGATGAATGTTTTGACAGATAGATGTCTGACACTGATAGGTATGCCATTACTACATGACAGCAGCCCTCTATGACATGTCCTAAACACATAGTAGTCTACAGTTAATATCCACATATCAGATCAATATCCAGTAGCAGATACTTAATAACATACAGCTCACACACCAAGAACATAATAGTCAGTACTCAGAGTCCAGCTTTGCATGCAGGGGTGTATGGTTCCAGTACTATAATCTACAACATACTCTTACTTAGAAAAGCACTGTTAAAAGTAGTAATGTAATGATACAATACATGCAAGAGTGACTGCATATAACCTGGGATACTACCCATCTATGAAACACATAAAAATAGAAAAGATTGTTGTACTAGCCATGTATACTCAAGTGTCCCACACAGTATACTCACACCCCTTGCTACTGTAATGACAGCACATAGAAGCATGTTATGTACATGAAATTAAATACACTTATTAAAGATGTCATTACCCTGCTATTTTATCAGACTGAAATGTGATCAAAGGTTACCAAGGCTGAGCCATGCTTAGCAGGTATAAGCATTGCTTAAATGTAAATGCTAAGCACATTTGCGCACTAGTAAGCGAAGCCTACATGGTATAAGCGCTTATTCATTTAACCGTATGTTAGCAGGGCTTACCGTCACGCAAACCCACGCAAACTCACTTAAAGCTGCTCAAAACTGCCTTAACCACTCTGTATCCAACAGTCTTTGTTCTGCCTAGCAACAAAATAACCAGTCCTTGCAGATCTTAAACCCAGGACCCTGCACACTTTAGTCACATCAGTTAACCACTAAGCCATCAGAGCGGTGAAAATGTCTGTTGTTTTTTCAAATATATCATTCAGTACACATACTGAATAGCAGTGAACAACTGCTTTGACTACATGTACATGCACACATATATATTTATATGTATATATAACTATAGTGATCACAATTTTCAAAGTAGTATTTACAGGAAATCCACCTTTGTAAACCAGTATTTACATTATGACAGTCTACACCCTACACACATGAAACGAGGTGTAGTAAAAGGACAGTTTATATGGTTAAGTCATTTAACCAGTGGAGACGACATCTTTTTCAAGGAGAGTATTAAGTTAAAACATTTTTCCTTGATAGGGGATACACAGTTAGCTGGTTGAACAAAATCATAGGTGAAGTTTCAAATTTGAGACAGAATAAAGCCAGTCCAATTTTGACAGCTTTAGATGTCACCAATACAAACTCCATGGAATGTAGTATCAATACTGTGAACAAATACAATCTGTCTTTTGCTTTACCCATTGCTAATGAAATGACAATCATTAAAGATATTATTCTTAACAACTGGAAAGTAGTGTTGGGTAATTCCGAACTAGTTAAGATTGTAGGGGACCGTCCAACCTTTAGTTACAAAAAAGTAAGTAACATTAAGATGATTCTAGAGAGGGGAACAAGAGATTCCAAACCCACTTGTGATTCAGTGTTGGGCACATTTCCTTGCTCATTGTGCAAACAGTGTAGATTCATTAGTGGAACATCTAACATTATTTTGAAACATGACAATAGGACTATAACAGTTAAGGGACATTACACTTGTGAAACGACTAATATAGTGTATTTAGCACAGTGTGTTTCATGTGAACATTTTTATATTGGCAAGATCATACGTGCTTTAAACAAACAAATTTATTAACACAATTTGGCTATAAAGAAAAAAGACACGTCAAATGCTTTAGCCAAGCATTCGTTGCATTGTCCTTTGTTTAAAAAGTTCACCTTTTCAGTATTAGAAAGGGTTGACAACTCTTTGTTTAGTGGTGACTTTAAAACTCTTTTGGAATGTAGAGAAGCTATCTGGCAGATTAGGTTAAAAGCTGATCAGCTTCTAGGTTTGAATGATATGATCAACATCAAATGTTTTTTACAAGCACAAAGGTTTTAAAACATCAATTTATTAGTATTTTACTTTTGTGTATTGTACATATATACGCAGATATATATGCATGTATTTGTATTTACATGTACATATTTATTTTAGTTAAAATTAGTAATATATGTTTTTTATACTATTATTCATTATTCATGAGATGAAATCGGATATACTGTTTTATTGGTTAATTATTACTTGTGATTTTTTTTGAAAAGTATTTAAACAGTGTAATATTGTTTGGGTGTGTTTCTGATGAAGTTCAGTGATATTAAATTGAACGAAAACGTTAAAACATAGATTGGGTCGTCCATTTTCTTTTTTTCACCAGCAGCACTTGTTATTTGGTTAAAAAAAAATAAAAGTTATTTTTTTTATAATTTTGCAACTATTTCCCATGCCAATGGCCATATATTTGGCCATTGGCATGCCTACTACATTGAATACATGCTTTCTTTGGAGCTGTCATGCCTCTGTTTTGTAATTTTCAGAAATGTATTTGCTTAGTAACTGAATACATTTCTGCAGGTTACACTATTCCTGCACAGACGCCTGCCTGCTTCCTGGATCGCTAATTCACCTCATTTGTATGGTTTTCACCAGCACATGGGGCAATTAGCATATAGCAGTGGTGTCCATGCAGGAATAGTGCAGGAGCACTCTTGTGCATTCCAGGAGCTCATTCCTGGATCGCTCATTGGCCATATTGCCTACAGCAAATTTTGCACTATACCTGGACTCCGTGTAGAGCTTGCTGAATCCTGGGGATGGTATTGAATCTGTTAGGGAGCATCTCTACTTGCATAATGATATTTTAGTGATGAAAACAGAGCTTTTAAGTAAGTTATTACACATAGTATTGTCTAATAATGCATTTATGTTTAATGGTGAATTTTGCCATTAAAAATCAGGTGTGGCATTTGGACTCCTGTTTCAAATGCCTATGCAAATTTGACTTTATCTAGTTGGGTAGATATAAATATATATATTTTTTTAATTCTGACGGGCCCTATGCTTCTTGTATTGGTTTTGTTAAAGGTTTTGTGGAACACATTTTAGGATGGAGTTTTTAAGTCAATTTTACCAGTTTTTAAACACTACTACACATTTTCTAACTTTTGCATTTCCTAGCAACAGAAATCTTCGTTTTGAATGCAGTGATTTCTTTGACAGAAGGCAGAAATGAAACCAAATTGTATATAAAAGAAGTTTAAGCTAATAAGTGTTTATTTTTGAGGCGTATATACCCACTTTACACAAAGTAGAATAGTTTGTAGTCAATTTTTAAGAGCAGGTCAACTGAATACTGCAGATGGAAGGTTTCCCCATACTGTAGAAACTATGACAGGAAAATTCGTAGAGAGGCTATAATAGACATGTTATAGGATAGAAAAGAAATAAAGTGAGATATAAATTTAGTACTGTGAATAAAGCATATTTTTTTCTGAATTAAAGACAGTGGAAAGAAAAACTAGACCGCAGTTTGGCTCAGTAGTATATCCCATGTTGAAATGAGTCGATCAGCAAACTGCGAATGCTCATAAGAACAAACACAGAAAAATGATCATTTTACATCAAACTGTAAAATGAGTGAACATCAAAAACATTTTTTTTGCATAGGGGCAATATCCCTTGCACTTCCCATGTGGGAGGCAGCACCCACTACACTTCTGATAATTATATATACTAACTTTGAGACTGCACAACAGTGGGGTAAGGGCAAGTTCTCTTACTTAACATGATCCAATGCAAAAGGGTACCAGCAGAAACTTCATTTAACAGAAAGTTCACTCACAAGAGCTTTCACTTTTTTTACAGTAGTAAAAAGTGTTTGCTCATGTGAAAATATATCGAATGATGGATCAGGTTAAAAATATTATAAAGAGTTTGTCAGTATTATGTTCTTCATCTGAACTGTCTGCTTTCTTAAGAGACCTTCCATGTTGTATATATAAAAGTGAGAAGAATCTTAAGCAATTGTGTTATAAAGATGTCATCACCTAGAATACTATGCATTTTAATACAGTTAGTGCAGTACATTGTTATAAATGGTATTTTTGTAACACTACATCTACAGATAATGTATTTACTCTCTCAGTATCAGATCATACATTCTTTTTTTTTATATTTTGCTATGCACACTTCTTAGAGTATTATTTGTTTTACATATACAAAATGTATTTGTTTTTATGTTGGAAAAAGCAATAAAAAGCTAAAGGAATGTAGATGTCAGCATTAGTCTAATGTTTGCTATAAAGTGACTACAAATGCATTATATAAACATATATAATAAAGGGGAAATGGTCCTAAATTTAAATTTAGAGTCATCCAACACATTTATACAGATAAGAGGGTTGGTGATATTTCCTTATGTGCAGAACTGGCAGAGTACAGATGGATTGATTATTGTCATGCAGGCATGTTCCCAGGTTAAAATACATTAGTTATTTTAAACCATTTTTAAATGGAATCACAATGCATTATGATAAACACTTTTAAATTTCATGATGTTTCATGTAAGTTAAATGGTATGCTATTTAATTAGTGTTTTTTTTTATTTGTTAGTCATGAAATCTCGTGTCATGTGAATTCATGTGATTATTTTTTAAATAGTGTTTTATCTGCATTGTTTTTATGCACTGACAAAGAGCTATAGTTTCAAAAGTTTTGTTCATGTTTATTTATTGTTATTATTATTATTATTATAGTTGTTATTATATTATATTATTTATTTATTTATTTATTTATTGTGGATTGGAATTCAGTGTGCTTCTTCCCTTTAATTGAATATGTGCATGGACAAAGAATTATCTATCCCACATATGAGCTGATATTTATATCCCCTACATACACTAAGACACTGAGTTTATCACTTGGCATGGAGTTATTTTGGGAAAATAATTTCCTCACTTGATGTGTAGTCCACAAAGTGTTATGAGAATGGCGAGTAAATCCAGAATAATAAACTGCATTACAGACAGTAGCATACCTTGTAATAGAAGGGAATTGTACAAATCAGACAAAATAACTAGGTCAATGGACAACAGCAGAAACGAGGACCTAATAGACTTAAATATTAATGACATTAGTGTTAAAGAAACAGTTAGACCTGTAGTGAGGGAGAATTAGAACAACTTTATAACAGAAGGCTAAGCACACAACATTGTCAGTTGGTCAAACAGAAGGACACTCCAGAGTTTATAAAACCCCGGGGGGCAAAAAGAGATTAGTGATGTACCAAAGGTAAGGGTACCCCCAAGTGAGAGAGGTTGGTCTCAGGGTGCCGAAAAATAAATCTATTTTTTTTAAATTTGAGCAAGTCTACACTGCACACACCATCTATTTTCATGAGTTACTCAGGAGCAATATGTGATTAAATATCTTGCTCAGAGTTACACAGTAGAAAAAAATTAAGGCTGTGAGAATCAAACCCAGGAGTCCAGAAACAGCAGCCAGAGTCTTACACGTCTGTATCAAACTCCATAAAACTAAACAGCACTGCCTAGACCTTCTCATCTTATTAGAGATAGGAGGTATGAGACAATATGTTGAAGAACAAGAATGTTTTCTCTTTCCTCCCAAAAGGAACTAAATGGGATCTACCTAATGCAGCCGAAGAACTAGAAAAGGGATCAAGCTGAAACTCCAAAGGAACCAGCTGTATTCCAATAGATTATAGTGAGTCATTTAAAACTTTTGTTAATCTGCTTGCATTAATGGTGCTGTTCACTCAGTTCCTTGTCTCTCAGCTGGGAGAGATGGGTGTGCAACACAGCATAGTGGTTGCTTTGCTAGCTTTTTCCTTAATATGTGGATGTCGTCCTTCATTAACCCCTAATAACATCTTCAAGTGTTTCTCTATTATCATCATAGACTGATGTCTGTAGGCATCTGATATTACCAGATCATGTACAAGCAACTGAAATATTTCATCTTAAAACTTACATGATATCTTACAAAAATATATAAATAAAACTTACACGATGGACAACACAACAGCACTGATACTTGCCCTCTGTCTGACGCAGATAAAGAAAACATTATCACTTAATGTTTAAAGTCTCTTAACAAATCTAACCACATTAAACTCTTAATCAAATGTGGAATGTATCATGTCTGACCTCTTCAACTACAATGCATCGAGCTGGACCCACAGCAGTTTAGTTTTGTCAATGGCAGAATATGTTTTCTCAACTTGGTAAACTTTTTTGAGAAGGTAACAGTGACATTGGACAGCGGACACCGGCCATTCAGTTTACACAGCATATAAGGATCTGACCAAGGCTTTCAACTCCATACCTCGCACTAGTAACTAATTTCCAAATGTATCATCAGATCAAATCGCATTATTGTCACTCTGCATTCTGCCCTAATTGGATCAATCATTGAGTACAGCTCCCTTTTAGGCATATATTCAGCTAGACATATCATGCAGCTATTTAGGCATCAAAGGTTCATAACAAAAGGATTACTGACCAAAAAAACCTTAGCTACCAAGACAGACTTGAAGTCATGCCTCTATAAGACACATGGCTTCAAACTTACTTGTCTTGTAGTTCCCATGATGCAACAATTCTAAATGTTGTTTAAGTATTATTTATGTTGTCATAATTTTTGTATTTCTCTAAATTTATCTCAACATCCAAGTGAAAACTTATAGCTGTATGAACAAAATGCTGCTGATAGCATGTGTGTAATTTCAATAGTTACAGTCGTAAGCTTTTTTTTACAAAACATTACAAAAATGAATATTTCCATTCATTATTATTACTGTGACTTATAAAATCCAGTTTAAGATGCAGACTTTAATTAATACAGCTGCAAAAAAAAATTGGGGGGGGTGATCATTTAGTATTTTAAACTTCTTCAGTAACACCTATGGTTGTAGACAATCAAACATTTGTTTGAACTGTGAGGATTTTTCAAAATTAACTGGAATGCAACCACTGGAAGTTAGGAGAGCAAACGTCCACATTCCATTTGAGGAAATGAGAAAATTGGGACTTTGTATTCTATGTGTAAAGCAAGAGTTACTATGAAAACAGTAAGCTTTGTAAATGCTTTGTTTAAAATAAAGAAACTATAAAAATGTAGCTTTAGAACTCTAGGGGCATAAGCTGTAGCAGCAATTTCAAATAAACAGCATCATCAGTTAATCTTGGCCAAACTATTTTTAGCTGCTTCATAGGAGTTGCACTTTGTGTGTTTTATTTTGACTTAGAGATGAGAAGAATGTATGTCTTAACCTTCATAGCTGATTTCTGTCAATAAGATTAATATCTTATCCTACAACTTTTGTTAATTTGCTGTGCAGTGCAAATAAAATTGTGCAATACTTTAAAGATCTGAGACACGTAAATTATATGGTATAAATGAGGGAACAATATCCTATATTACTCCTAATAAGGTAAAGTAGACTTGGTATTCCTAGGAACTTTTAATATATTTGGATAATAGTACATTGTTTAGAAATTCTAAACTGATAATGAAAAAAAATGACAGGAAATAAAGAAACTGCACTCACCTTTCACAAAGGCCTTTTTGTGGTTTTTCATTGAAGATACTAGCAGGGTTGAAGCTTTTGAGATGAAGAGGGATAAGGGCCCCAAAGTTGATGTCACCATTCCGAGTAAAAACAGTAGACATTGAGACAGATAGTTTGCAGCCGGGTAAGGAACCCTCCAGCCCATGAACACAAAGTAGAAACAGAAATGCATGTAATGTCATATCTGTTCCAAACAATATTACTTACATTTAATTTACAGACACTTTTACATACTTTAAGGATATCTGAATTAGAGTTGCTAAAGAATTTTATTTCTGGACATCTAGCCCTATTTTATGGCAAATATAAATATGTACAATAGCAAAGGGCAGACAATATAAAAAGGGAACTATCAAATGGGAAAATGAACGCAGTCCTGGAATATAATATTATTGCTTTCGATTTTGACAGCGTAAAGCTGTGGAAGAAATCAAAGGATTGATAAACTAGGTTTAATTTATGATTCCAGACTGTTATATTTATTTGAGGACAGGAATACGCTGGAGACTTTAAATCAGAAAATTGGTCGCATCCACAAATATTGCATTAATTGAGAATTCTCATAATAACCATGATTTGGTAATCACTAGTCTATAGTTCTGATGCAAGAATCTATAGGGTGATGAATGAATGTTTACAAAGAGAACACTACACTTTTAAATTAAATTATAGTGTATAATTAAATCAAATTATTATGTTGCTGGTTCTCTGATTCATTACAGTTTCTTTACCAATCACAAGATCATAACACATTCTCTTGTTATCCTATTTATGTGCTATAATAGCTGTAAAGCAGCTTTATGAAGGAAAAGATGGTCACTATTGTGTTTCACTATCAAAACCAGATGATCATGAAAATGATTATCTCATTATACTCAGGGTTAATGACAGCCATAGTTTTATTTTCTAAGCATTATATACATCATAGATATAACACTTATTTGAATTATAACTACATATAATAAGCAAAAAGTAATGCAAAATTACAGTTTTTCTGGTTAATGGGATCCAACAAACAAAATAAAGTATAGGCATGCAGGTTAGGAGAAAACAGGAAACAAATGTAGAATGTAATTTTTAAACTACATTTGCAGGGATGTAGTTATGGACCTTGTTATAAAGTTCAAATTTAACTCTGTGACATGCAAGTCTTAGATTGTTAAAATGGCCTTCACTTGCCTTGCCTCAACATAAACTATGTCCTTATCACAAAAGTAGAATTATGTCTTTTGTGAATTGCCAGACAAATATGATGGAAGCTACAATATACACATGAAGTTCAGCTACAAGTTACTGCATTCCATTGACCTATATGTAAATGTTATGGTTCTTGGTGTGAAACCCACAGACAAACAAAACTTTATGTACATGGCCTTCCCCCTGACCTTTTTATTATTGTGATGCTTATCAAACACAAAAAGAAACTGTCACAGCATGGTGTCTGGTCTCCTACATTTTCATCTTTCAAAATTATGCTCCAAGAGGCCTTGTGGTACAAGTGGTCATAGTTGCAGATCCAATGTACCAGAAGAAGAGATATAGGTTCAAAAGTTAATAGGAGATTACTAGGCTAATGTCTCATGAATCCTTACAAGCCTACCCAGTTTTACCCAGATTTTACCCAATTTTCTATTCCTATGGCAAAGATAACAAGGGTCATTCAGTGGGGATTTGACTATTTTTACAGACTGCCTCTGTCCATAAGGGACATGGGTACCACCCCATGAGTGAAGTTCTGATTTTTCATCCATTGCTCCAGATTGCATTTGAAGATGGTCAGGAAATGGCTCTGCTTCTCGTGACTAGGAAGCCTATTCCCAAGGAGGGGCAATCTCTGGGGCACATATCTGTCTCTCCAGCATGATCTATTCATGTCAGAGATTAGGTTTAGATCTTTGGAGCGGGTAACCCTTGTGCAGTTAAGTTTCTGAATATCAAACCACACTGTTCTCTTGCAGTCTGTACCCAAAAAGCAGCAAAAACAAATTAAAATGCCAAAACTGAGTTTACTATTGAGCATAGTCCTTTTTCATCCTATTGGACAGTACTTGGTACCTGGATGACATATTTATTTTATAGACAGGGACGAGTGATAATCTTAATGAGTTCATGAATTATATTAACAATACGACCCATTTTTTAAATTTTTTGCACACAATAGGTCTTGACAGAATATCCTTTTATGGATATATATTTAATTAAGAATAGGGAGCTGGGTTGTTTCCAATCCAATGTTTTTAGAAAGAAAACTTTTGCTAACCAGAATTTACATTATCAAATTTGGCACCCCCGACATCAGAAAAAAGCTATAGTAAATAGCCAGTTGGTCACAGTGGCCAGAATGGTTTCAGATACAACGGTCTTTTTAAAGGAAGTAGATAATGTTGTTGATATGTTCTGCAACAAGGGTTATCCAGATGTGTTTCTTAATAATATTAAAGAAGAAGTAATTTTTAAAAGGTTGCATGGTGTATATAACCCCCTATTAGGGTTCCAGGATAAAAATCAAGATAGGAATCATATTAAAATTATTCCTAATAAGGGAGATGTAGACACCTCAGTTGTTGAGTTAGTGTTGGATATAAGCAGTAGGAAAAATGTGATTAAGAATGAAAAGTATTTTATTACAATGTATTCACTAGATAGTAACAATGTTGTTAGTTGCTTAAAGAGAAATTGGTCAATTTTAGCTTGTGATAACAGAATTTTGGAGGTTGTGGGTGAATGCCCTGAGACAGTTTTTAAAAAAGATAAATCTTTTAAGAATTTTTTATAATCTATAGCACTGGTTAGTGCTACTAGAAGAGGCATGTATAAGTGTGGTCAGTGTGCATAATATCCATTTATTTTAACTGGACATGAGTTAATTCTGAATGATGTTATTATCGTTACATGTGTTTTTTTATTTGTGATTCATCCCATGTAACTTATTATCTGGCCTGCTGCATGGAATAAAAATCATCATTGGGTAAAAAAACATAGGGAAATTTAAGGAAAGGGTGTATGAACATCTATTAAGTATAAGAAAGAAACTATACAAAAAATGTACCAGCTAGATACTTCGCTGAATTTCCTTCACATTCCTTCAAGTTTACTATTATAGAACAAGTTTTGAAAGACCAAAGAGGCTTTATAACAGATGAGCATCTTATGAAATGTGAACTTAAATGGCAGTTAAAACTCAGTGCCACAAATGGCCAGGTATTAATGAAACCTGTTCAATAAATTGCTTATTAAAATTGAAACACATAGAGATGTGAATTTCAATATTATTTTTGTATATATAAAAATACTTTTTATACATGTATACTCATATACATATATATATATATATATATATATATATATATATATATATACACACACACACACACACACACACACACACACACACACACACACACACACATACACACACACACACACACACACACACACACACACACACACACACAGTACATATATTTTTGTATTAGACTAAAGTAGTTTTAACATGTTTTCACAGGTTGTTTCTTTAAATATTCAATTGATGGTCTTTATATTTGTGATTGATTGGTTATTTAGACAATGGACAGACTTTTAAAATGGGGTTATATATGATGTTTTTATATTCTGATGAAGTTTCCAATGTAGTGAAATGAAAGAACTCAATAATGAACTCAGTTTTTGGTTTTTAGTTTGTGTTTGCTGCTTTTTGTGTATGAACTGCAAGAGAAGAGTGTGGTTTGGTGTTTCTTTCCCTGTCTCTGCAGTTCCAGTCATTTGTTTTAAGTTTCTGAATATGCAACATTTCCATCAGGGCTGGGTCAGAGACTATTTTGTAGGTCAGGCACCTCAGTAATTGGTAGGAAACTGAATATAGTGATAGGGCTTTTAATTGGTCTACATATGAAATGTTGGTTATACCCTTTTGTATTTTGGTGAGAAACCTCTGAAGACACTCCAACTGCTGTAAGTACCTGGTGAAGTACATGCCAAAGGGTGCACTGTACTCAATTATTGGTTTGATGAGGGCTAAGTACAGTGATATTATGACATCCTTAGATCTGGATGCCATAGCCTTACTTATAAGCTGAGCCACATAGAATGATGTTCTCAGCACAGTGGATACATAGTGGTCAAAGTTCAGACTACTATCTATCTGAGTACCCAGATTTCTCACCATTGGGTCCACTCATGGGGGGTGCTATCAATGCTGTAATTTGCAGGAGTATTTGATTTCCCAAAGCATATTATTAAGCACTTCTTCACATTTAGTTTGAGCCCATGGCTCTGACACCAATCATTAGTCTGCATCAGAACCTTCTGTAGGATATTGACATAATTTGGGGAGTCAAAGATAACCCCCAGCTTGCAGTCATCAGCAAACTTGATCAGCCAAAGGTGATTGACATTTCCCTTGACATTTGAGAAGTATATCCCAAACAGGTGAGGGACCAGCACTGAGCCCTGTGAAACTCCACTAGTGACTGGCCTCTTGCTGGAAGTGGATTCCCCCACTCTAACAACATATGTCCTATCCATGAGCCATTTGGCTAGCCATCTGATGACATAGAGGCATATGCTCAATTTTGTGAGTTTATGTATAATACCTGACTGGGGTATTATTCTCAAATGCCTTGTCCAGGTCAAGGTAGGTGGTATGCACTGTCTTACCCTCATCCATGGTCTTGGTGATATTCCCAAAGAAGTCCACCAGGCTGAGCAAGCAGGACCTGTCCTTGATGAAGCTGAACTGGGTTGGGTCTAGAGTCTTGAGATTTCTTATGTCATTGTTAATCAGGTCAATGATTATCCTTTCCATAGCCTTGCATATGCAGCTAGTCAAACTTATGGGTCAGTAATTTCCTTGGCCAGTTGATGGTCCCCCCTTATGCAGATGGATGACTGTTCTCCACTCTACTGGGACAAAGACTGTAGTTCAATAGAGAAGTTGGTCTGCTAGGTTATGTTTAAAGCTATTTAAAATGCTCTTTGGAATTCCATCAGGGCCCATTCATGCTGTTTTTCTAGCTTTAGAGAGCACAGTGATGACCTGTTCTTTTGGGATATCAGGGAGAGGAATGATAGGGGGTATTTCATGGAGAGTGACCAGAGATAAAGAGGGGAGTGAATATGAGCTGAATTAATCAGCCAACAGGCTTGTTATTTCTTCAGCCTGCTTGATCTGGTGAATCTTGTTCTCTGACAGGCAACTGTCTGTAACCCTCTCTTTATCCAGCCTGGTAAGGGAGGTGTCCGTGTGTCTCACAATGGAGTCTGCTATGAACAAGATATTTGAGTGTGTGGTGTTTTGCCTTAGGGGCTTGTTTATGGAGACACTGTGATGTGTATTTTTATGTGTAGTGGTTAGTGTTGACTTGCTTTGTTTCCATGTGGTTTCTGAGAACAGCATATGGTAGGGTTCTGAGATTTTGGTAAGTTACTTGTCAGTACCTCTGCATATGTGGGCTTATGTGTCAAGACTTTATTTAGTAAGGGAAATGTGAGTGTGCTGAAAATCTGTTTGTCATTTGATTTGTCAGGGTGTAAGAATCGTGTCTTAATTTACATAATGTGACTATATCTCTCTCAAACTGTGTGCATGTGTAATAAAACATGGTATAACTAACATGATGGATCACTTACAGAAAATCAGGCAGTTATTACTAGCCCAGCTCCCACACTGAAGTCACCACCAGCTATGAGGGCTTACTCACCTGCCCTAGACAGAGGTCCTAGGAAATATTCCTCCATTCAGAGATGCTTCCATGTCAGAGGCCACTTCCTGTGTTGGATCTGTCCTTGGCCATGCCTTGTGCCTTGGTCTTCCCATGCATTATCATATTAGTGATCCTGTGATGCAGCTATATTACTGCCATACAATGCCTGCCCACAGCACTGATATCCTATAGCACTACCTGTCATACCTGGACCAGGAAAGCCTTGTTTATTTTAACTTTGTCAAACATATGCATGTTGTGCATGCACAGAACTTACAGTAACATCTTTGTCTCTGGACCAGTGAAATGTTCCAGTCATTACAAATGTGTCAGTCCTATGACAATATGTATGCGCCTGTTGATTACACTATGGATCGTAGTGTGTCTATGCATGACTATCCCAGGCAGATCCCTATGTATAATCACTGTCCCCTGTTTCCATTCAGTGGTCACATACATGTGCCATACTGACACCAGAAATGGTGGTGTTACCATTATACACCATCTCAGAGCAATGGTTTGATGGCAAGTTGTGTGACTTATGTATAGAGAACCTCATATCACCTTGTAGACATACCTCTGAACTATCTAGATAGTTCAGACATACCTCTGAACTATCTAGAACTTCACTGAACACACCTGATTTTGCCTCATAGTTTTGCCCTTCCTCTGTAATTTTTTTATAGTTTTGGTAAGTCACAGAGGGTTACATTTAGTCTGCATTGCCATGCATTAGAGTCTCACATTTCTAATTTAAAAACAATGTATTTAGATGTAAAAACTGTTGTGCTGTTAACTTTATAAATGAATTAAAGTAATATCTACACACTGTCCAATATTTGGAGCCTTTGTTCTTTTATTATTTTTTACTTTGTCCAGAATTCTTAAGCATAAAAGTTGAGAGGTATGTCTATAGTATGTCTTGTAATCTTTATGCATAGGCTACAGGGTGCTCCCCCCTCAAATGCTGAACAGTAGCTAGTCCCACCCCTATGCTGTTTTACCTGACAAGAGGAGCCTCTCATAGCTGGACTGTAACCTGTAGTACCCTTGTGCTCAGTTACCAGTTGGGGTGAGCCCTTTCAGTGGAGGTCAGTAACTTGCCTTGCTCTTATGCCCTGTTCCCTTGTCAGGGTGAGTCCCTTTACCCCACAACAGGATAGTATTCTGTCAGGCTTTTGTGCTATGTTGATGAAATAAATAAAATGGTACAACATACTGGATAAATGTCCCAGACCACACAATAAAGCCTACAGATAAACTAGTAAAAGCAGAGTGAATAGGATGAAATACAGCAGATAAACCATATGGAACTTTTATTGTTTGGTAAGCGCTTTCTACCCATTCAAAGGTGCTTCATCAGACCATTAAAATCCACACAAGAAATCATTAAATACCGGTGCATCACCCATTACATCACCTATTTAGTCAATTCAATGTTCATTAGCTAATTAAGTTATTTCAAAAAACACTACATATAAAAATATGTATATATAGTTATAAAAGCAATCATAAAACATGAAACATAAAAGATTAAATAAAATCAAATAATGTATACACATTTATTTAATTGGTCGTGCTTGTAAATAAGGTTTCAAAAATATACTAGCATTGAGCCCAGGGGGCTTATCTGCATGAAGTCTTATAATCCACTTAGTTTCACATTGTTCCAGTATATTACTCATTACAGCCGAGTGAAGTCTCCAGGCGTTTCTGCAGTTACCTCCTACTGCTCCTTTAGGCGTCAAACATTGCCTGCTCATATTTGCATTAATAATTCCAAAACCATACTACATACAAGGTATCAGAATATTTTATCTTGAAGCATACATGTTGGCAAACACAATTGTATTGATACATGACCTCTGTCTGTGACTATTTGTTAGTACTGTAAGGCGATAACTTAATTTTTTAAAGGCTGAAGCCACACTCACTGGGAGTTAAAGGTACACCCTCAAAACAGCTCTCCTGGAGGGAATGAGTTAAAATCACCTAACTGTGGACCCTAAACAAGGGTACTAATCACTGAAAAACTAAAAGAATGGTCAGACCCACTATCAATAATATGTTTTGCTAAAGCACTTCTATCCCCATCCCTTTTCTTAACAGCATTCAAATGTTCTCTTATACAATCCTTGGGTGGACGAATAGTTTTTCCAACATAGAATGATGGACAGGAATTACAAAGGGCAAGATAAACTAGATAGGGAGTACTGCAAGTAGCATAAACATTAAAAGTAAAATACTCATTAGTGACTGGATGAAAAAAAATTAAAGATATTCATGAGGACATTACAAAAATTACAGCTACCACAAGGCATAGTCCCATTTTGATGCTTAGAATCAAATTTACTGTTATTAAAACACAAAAGGTGTTTTAAATTCTTTCTGTTCTTAAACTGAAACCTAGGTCTTTCACCCACTGCCTTTTTATTTTCTCATCAGAACAAAATATAAAACATTTCTGTTCAACTACCCTTCTAATAACATTAACATTTGTAGAATAATGTATATTCAAAGGTAGGGCTGATTCAGTACATTGATTAATATCTCATGGGTGATTCATCAGTATTTAATGATTTCCTGTGTGGATTGTAATGGTCTGATGAAGCACCTTTGAATGGGTGCGAAAGCGCTTACCAAACAATTAAAGTTCCATATGGTTTATCTGCTGTGTTTCGTCCTATTCACTCTGTTTTTCCTAGTTTATCTCTTGGATTTATTGTGTGGTCTGGGATGTTTATCCAGTGTGTTGTACCATTTTATTTATTTCATTGTCTTTGGATATTTTTGGTACTCTCCTGGAACATGGCAGAAGGCTTCAATATAGAGCTGGACTATAATCCTAATGCTTCTGGTGTGGTGGCTGAACCTTGTACTGATGTTATAGGGAAGCTGCTACGTGCTGATCATAATCCATTGCTGGACACTGATTTACAGAACAATATACAACCTGAACAGGTTCAGTATGACTCTGAACTGGTTTTCTCTTTGGCTAAAGATTTGGAAAATTGCTTAAGTAAATATAAGAAATCTCAGTGGCAACATATGTACTTTGAAGCCTGCCTTTCCTATAAGGTTGTGCCCAGAGGACTGAGAATTTTAAAAATGCCTTCTCAGGCTGAATCTTGTCCTAGTTTACTTAAAAAGTTGCAGCAGTTAAACCTAGAGACAAGTGCTAATTATCTTAAATTGCTAATAGAACATTCCTTGCTGTCTGAGAAAAGCTTGTTGAGCAATATAAGTAAATTACAAGTTCAACTAAGAAATCCACTTCTGGTGACTATTTACAATCATAAATCTGATGACATTTTTTCACTTGTTTCCAGGCTAGAACATCATTTACAGCTGCAGAAGTGGCATAAACTAGAGAGAGATCTGAATGATTTCTCTAGTAGTTCTGTTTTTGTTTGGCCTCATACTAATCGGCATGTGACAAATAATATGAAAAATAATGCTGTAAGTGAGACTGTGACTCAGGATAGTTCACTTTTGGTTGAATTATCTAAGGAAGCACATAAGTCTGTTTCTAGTTCTGCTCCTACCACGAGTGTGATTGGCACAGAAGGGGTGTCTTTGCACAACATGGATCCACCAATAGTGAGATGGAAGGAGAGGGCTATAGCCAATAATGAACATTTTTTTTTCCCCTCCTCTTCTGAAAAGGAAAATGGAACTGAATCAACAGAGCTGGTCTTGGAATTAAGTACGGAAGTGATGTCTTTCTTCAGAAGACCAGAATCTTTACAAAGATATCAAAAAGATGTGGGAACCATGACAGAGACAGTAGTTTTTAATCTTTCTTCCTACAAATTGACTGAACACGAGATAAAAGTATTAGAAAAAGGTTTGTCATTTATTCCAACTGTACAAGTGGATTTTGCTTCAGCAGTTATTGGTTTATGTATGTTCACACAAAATGTTATGGTTAAAAGTGCTTTTTCTAATTATGCGAGCAATGTAGTTTTGCCTTTTAAGAAACCTAGTTTATGGTCACCTGCACTTTCTCCGGTAGTTGAAATCTTTTATAATGTTTGTGAATGACAGAAATCTTAAGCATTAAATTTGAATAGAGCAGATTCTAATGTGAAAGCTTCTAAATATAACAATTTAAATTCAAATGAATGTTCTCCTTTATATAACCTTCAGCATAATGATAGTATATCTATAAGACCTGCTGATAATGGGAATGTTGTGGTAGTTTTAGATAGGAAGTGGTACACAGAGGCTATGACTGAATTGCTAAGCAATGTTCAAGTATATAAAATGGTTCATATTCAAGATGTTCACAAAGTTTGTGAAAATGTTTATAAAATTTGAATGATTGTTTATTAAGTAATGTTATAAGTCGTGACTTGTTTAATTATTTTTAGTGCCACATCCAACAGTGCCAGTATTGAGTGTTCTTCCTAAACTACATAAAGACCCCCAGAGGCCACCCATGAGACCTATAGTCTCAGGCAGTGGGTGAGTTAATCAACCACTATTGTTATATGTTGAAAAGAATTTGAAGGTGGTGTTGAAATGCTCTGCACATGTCATATTGGATACAAAACAGTTTTTATGTGACCTATATGAATGTGTTAGTTCTTTGAGTTTTAACCAGCATTATAGTTGTTTGCTAGTATCTATGGATGTGAATTCTTTATTCACTGTTTTACCCCATGATCTAGGGATTTCTGCTATTGGTTCATATTTAAGGTCTCATAGTTCTTTTGATGCTAAGAAAATTGATTTGATATGTTTGTTAATGGAGATGATTCTTGAAAATAATATATTTTTGTTTAACTCTTGTTATTATATTCAGAATAAAGGCATAGCTATGGGCACATCATGTGCCAATAGCTATGCCAATATAGTTATGGCACATTGGGAAGAAAATATATCCCTTAAACATTCTGAATACCGTAAATTTGTCTGCTTTTATCTCAAATTTGTGGACGATATATATATATTTTTTCTATGGACAAGTTCTATTATTGCTCTTGGTGAATATATTGATTTTCTACAAACAAGTACCAGTTTTTTAACTTTTACTTATAAGTACTCCAATGATGTGATGGATTTTTTAGATGTTAAAGTTTATAAGGACATGAATGGAAATTTCAATACAGGGCTACATGTCAAACAGTGTAAAATAAATAATCTTTTACATAGACAAAGTATGCACCCCGCTCATGTGTACAAGAATATAATTAAGGGGCAATTGATGCATATTTCTTGATTAAATGATAATGATGACAGGTTTAAGAATGATATGGTGAATTTTCAAAAGAATCTGTTAAAATGTAATTATGGACATATAGAGATCAATAGGGTCACTGAACAGGTTAAAACTTTAAGATGTCCTGCAGCGAAACTATATTTTTCTTCCAGGTTGAATCAGATAGTTTGAGATATTAATCAATGTGCTGAACCAGCCCTACCTTTGAATATACATTATACTACCAATGTTAATGTTATTAGAAGGGTAGTTGAACAGAACTGGTTTATTCTTTGTTCTGATGAGAAAATAAAAAATGTAGTGGGTGAAAGACCTAGGTTTCAGTTTAAGAACAGAAAGAATTTAAAACACCTTTTGTGTTTTAATAACAGTAATGTTGATTCTAAGCATCAAAATGGGACTATGCCTTGTGGCAGCTGTAATTTTTGTAATGTCCTCATGAATATCTTTAATTTTTTTCATCCAGTCACTAGTGAGTATTTTACTTTTAATGTTTATGCTACTTGCAGTACTCCCTATCTAGTTTATCTTGCCCTTTGTAATTCCTGTCCATCATTCTATGTTGGAAAAACTATTCGTCCACCCAAGGATTGTATAAGAGAACATTTGAATGCTGTTAAGAAAAGGGATGGGGATAGAAGTGCTTTAGCAAAACATATTATTGATAGTGGGTCTGACCATTCTTTTAGTTTTTCAGTGATTAGCGCCCTTGTTAAGGGTCCATGGTTAGGTGATTTTAATAATATACTGGAACAATGTGAAACTAAGTGGATTATAAGACTTCATGCAGATAAGCCCCTGGGCTTAATGCTAGTATATCTTTGAAACCTTATTTACAAGCACGACCAATTAAATAAATATGCATACATATTTGATTTTATTTAATCTTTTATGTTTTATGTTTTATGATTGTTTTTATAGATATACACATATATATTTTTATATATATATATATATATATATATATATATATATACATATATATATATATATATATATATCTATATATATATATATATATATATATATATATATATATATATATACATACACATATATACATATTTTTATATGTAGTGTTTTTTGAAATAACTTAATTAGGTAATGAATATTAAATTGACTAATTAGATGATGTAATGGTTGATGCACCAGTATTTAATGATTTCCTGTGTGGATTTTAGTGGTCTGATGAAGCACCTTTGAATGGGTGCAAAAGCACTTGCCAAACAATAAAAACTTTCATATGGTTTATCTGTTGTTTCATCCTATTCACTCTGCTTTTGTGCTATGTTACCTCACCTACTCTGTTGGCCACTATTGGTTCCTCTTATTTCCATTCACCTATGTGTACACCCTACAGTCCTGTTGTATGTTACCAGTTGTTTTTTTTTTTTTTTTTTAATATGCCTCTTTGGTAGAACAAACGCTTATTGATGGAGTTTCCTACTTCTAAATTGCTCATCATAATATGGCCTCCTGCAACATTGCAACTATTGTTTTTTTACATGATAAAATGGGCCTTATGGCATGGTGATTAGGCAAATGAAGTGAGTTATTGTGATTCTTTTAGAATCACTGCCACAATGCATTGCATTATAGCCCTCAGTCACACTACCATGCTCATTAATGCCCATACCCATCCTAAGAGGTCATCTGCCCAGTTATGCTCATGTACAGTATGGATATTGCAAAGCTGATAACACCACTTGTCTGTGTTACTGATATTTTCCATCATGCAACTTTGCTGCACAATGATACGTATCACATGGTAACTATAATTTGCAGCCATGTGAATGATACATCATGCAACCTTGCTGCACAATGATACGTATCACATGGTAACTATAATTTGCAGCCATGTGAATGATACATCATGCAACCTTGCTGCACAATGATATATATCACATGGTAACTATAATTTGCAGCCATGTGAATGATACATCATGCAACCTTGCTGCACAATGATACGTATCACATGGTAACTATAATTTCAGCCATGTGAATGATACATCATGCAACCTTGCTGCACAATGATACGTATCACATGGTAACTATAATTTACAGCCATGTGAATGATACATCATGCAACCTTGCTGCACAATGACACGTATCACATGGTAACTATAATTTGCAGCCATGTGAATGATACATCATGCAACCTTGCTGCACAATGATACATATCACATGGTAACTATAATTTGCAGCCATGTGAATGATGCATCATGCAACCTTGCTGCACAATGATACATATCACATGGTAACTATAATTTTAGCCATGTGAATGATATAGAAGCCTTCCTTGGGTATCTCCTTTTTTTTTCTTGGTCTGACCTGTTGAGTTCACATGGTCTCTTTGTGCACTGGATTCAGCAGAGCTACTGCATGATGCAGCAAGGAGACTATAGTTTTTCTCTATTTGCTGCACAGGTATTATATAGAATTCATACCTGACCATTGTAATGGTTCCATGTATAAGACTGATGCCTGGTTATCACTTCCCAAAGTGGTGAGTGATGACACTGACATAATCCTTCCTTTTGAGTTGTGCTCAAAAAACTCCAGCTTTACTCTGTCACATATCACCTACTCAGAGACGATCTCTGCCTAACATACAAAGCTATGTCAAACCCAGAGCTGTTGGACATGCTCCACTTAAAAAAATCCCAATCCTTCTGAACTATACGCTCTAGGGACCTAAACCTTGTCACCACAATAAAAAGAACATGCTGGAAGGATAGATTTTTGTCCCAGAGACTTCCCATACTCTGGAACAAACTACCTATCTATATCAGTCAAAGCTCCTCATTAGCAGTCTTAAAGAAAAATCTTGGTGATTGGATGGGAAATAGGAAATTTACCCTGGGGATCACCTCTGTGGCTCTGCTCGACAGGGGCACAAGAAAATAATTTGGCTGGGTTTATATAGGCCCTAGGGCCAATAGCCTAGTACCTACTTATGAACCTATGAACCTATGCTGGTACACATATAATGACCTGCAGAGATGTCAAACAACCTGCTTCACCAGTGTGAGATAGAAGTTGGGTCACCAGGGGTAAGGCTACCCATGATTTTAGCCAAAGTAATGAATGACATTGTGTTGGATTCTTCTCTTGAATGATCAGACAATCCCTGTATACACCATCCTGACCTCCATCACAGTGGTCTATTTTTCTTTGTGTCACTCTCCTTACCCTAGTCATAGTTCATACTGTGCATATGGCTTTCCATTGTGTGTTCTAAGCAGTATCTATTGCTGTCTTTGCCTTCTGTTGGTAGGGCAAATTACACTGATCTGCTCCTTTCTTAACATTTTATGAGGCAGATGAGACTTGTCTGAGAAGTGAAAGGCTGTGCAGGTGGTGGTAAGCAGTGTAGTATGTAGGTAGATATTTATGTAAAATTGAAATTCAAGTTGTTATTAACATGTGTACTAATGTGTTGTGTGTTTTTTTTCTCTTATTTTGCCTGTTTCTAGAGTGTCAGCTGTTTTGTAAGATATGGTGCAATTGTGGCCACCTGGGTCAGACTGACCAGTATACCTGTTGCTGAAACACTAATGGTACCCAGATTTGCTTCACTGCAGTAGTTTAAAGTCACCATGCAGAAAACCAGGAGGACTTGCTAATGGCCTTTGTGGTCACTTCTCAGGAGGCAGGGGATGATGTTCCTCCTCAACGAGTGGCCCAGAGGTGTCCACCTTTGCTACCCAACATCAAGTGTGGTGGTTGGTTGTATCTGAAGTTATCTGGCAACTGTATTCATGCATTGGCATCCTGGAGCATCTCCCTATGTGGCCAATAGAATCACATAGCTGACTGACCTGGAGGGCTACCTATGATTTTAGTCACAATCATGACTGAAGTCTTGTTAGGTTCTCCTTTGGAATGATCAGGCAGTCCTTCTATACACAATTCTATTCTCCATCCTGTTGTCCTACTTTTCCATGTGTTACTCTCCAGATCTCCCCATCACCCTTTGTCCTCACTCTATCTGTTTGCATTTCTCCACTTTCCCTCCCTTTGGTATTCACACATCCACTACCTTTCGCTGTTTATATTTTATTTGTGTTTCTGCTTTTGCTACACTCCCTCAGCCTTCTCTCTGCATATTCTCCTTGAAATCACCCTCTCTAATCTCCTTCTCCAAAAATTAAAAAAGGAAATCTGTCCCCACCCCCCAACCCCCAAAAAAGAAAATAAATGATTTTCTTCCCTATCTTCCCTTCTGGTTACCCTTGTTTATGTTCTTTTGCTTGCTATTGCCCATTTTCTGACTTTCCAGTCTCCCCTCTTCCTCCCAATTTATATATTAAACTGAAGTGGCACTTTGTTGTGCTGACACTGAGGCCTGCTCACATTGTCTGTATTGTGGCTATGAGGCACTTTGTTGCACATGTGAGTATGATTATCCTTGGATATGACACCTCATTATGTCCTTTACATCAGCACAGCTGCTTCATTGGCATGATTATTGCTAAGAATGTGGTCATGATAGTTTGTTGTGCAGACTTTCTCTGGCATGCTGATGTTGTTCTAGTCTTAATGTATAGCTAAGCAGCACTGGATAGCATCTCACTAAAACACTGGTGTTATTTCTGACAATCCCCTTATATCTTTATCAAATGTTTCTAAAAGACAATGGTGGGATTCTTTTGTCAACTACTATAGTTATAAATGTTCAAATGCTTACATTTCGAGTTTATTAATAATTAAACTGCTTTCTCATTCTTCGCCCCCCACACCTCCCCTAACTATATATTCTAACTCCAGGGTCGCACTGCAGTGGGGAAGGGGGCATATTCCATTTTCTTGCTAATAATACTTGTCGGTCAAATGAAGTGTCAGGCAAATGAAGTGTCAGGCAAATGAAATTTCAGTCATTTAGTCTCAGGCAAATGAGTGTCAGGGAAATGAAAGTTAGGTCAAAAGAAGTAGACTCATATGTATATAAATATATATATATATATATATATATATATATATATATATATATATATATATATATACCTATATCTATATCTCTCTCTCTCCATATATATATATATATATATATATATATATATATATATATATATATATATATATATATATATATATATATACATAGATCACCTACAGAACACTGACAGCCCAAAACACTGTCACCCATATGGCGGACGCCATTTGGTCGACACACAATATCGACAGCGCCAGAACTTCACAAAAAAGGAAAATACAATTTTATATGTATATGTGTGTGTGTGTGTGTGTGTGTGTGTGTGTGTGTGTGTGTGTGTGTATGTGTGTGTGTGTGTGTGTGTGTGTGTGTGTATCCATACATTTTTGGGTTCCCTGCATTTTTGAACATCTCTTTGGTCGACAAGTGTTTTATATATAAATATACCAATCTTTTTTTTTTTTTTTCCCTGAAACCTTGCATTTAAAAAGTCAAACCATTAATGTCACATCACCAGATAACCATTACTTGCCTGGATTAATCACTGACTAATATCTAAAGTCTGATTATTACATGCATTGACTGAATAGTTCATAAAAGCAATAAAACACTTGCAATGTTATATAAAGAAAACATATCTGTTAAAAGTTTACTACAAATATTCAGATAAAAAGCAAAATAAACAAACTTGCAAAATGGTATGACAACATTGCCAGATCTACATGAAATTCTCCAAATTATACTTATTGCTACTCAGACTTTAAAATAATGTAGTGGTGGAAGTCCAAAATTCTCTTCATCGTCATTATCATCATCATCAACCCCCTTTTCACAATTTTCTACATGGGGTTGTGGAGTGGGCTTTACATTTCTCTCAATTCAATCACACTCATGCCTTCTTTGGCCTTCATGCCTGACTGTCGCAGATCGTCCGTCTCACAAGCCATCCACCTCTTTACTGGATGCCCTTATTTCCTACTGCCTTCTTCCTGACTGTCCCAGATCTTCTTTACCAGATTGTCTTCTGCTTTTCTGCACATTTTCTTGAACCACCGTAATCTGTTTTTTTTTGTTTGATTGTTGACTTCTGCTCTTACGTCCTCATTTCTTTGTCTGTCCCTCAGTGTGCATCCTACCATCCATCTCAGGCACTTCATTTGTGTCAACGCTAGCTTCCTTAACTGCTCTGCCTTTACTACCCAGGTTTCTGTACCATCCAGATGTACTGGTCACATCACTATTTTGCACACCTTACTTTCAACTTCTTTATACACTACACCTGCCATTTGGCTGTAGGTCCTCTGATTTTAGCCTTGACCTCTTCATTCAGACTTCCTTTCTCCTCAGCCACCCTTCCCAGATACTTCAAGCTGTTAACCAGTTCCACTATTTTCCTTCTGTCTCAGTTCTCAGCTTCTTCTGATTTCCCCCATTTGCTGCCATTATCACTCTCTTGTCTGTACTCCGTTTCATCCCATGCATACCTCCCAACCTCTTAGTGCAAGAAATCTGGACAAAGCCTAACATTTTGTGGGGACAAAGGCTCAAAAATAGGGACAGATTTTAAACAGTGCTCTTACAAACTTAGAAAGTTGCTAGAATGACAGGTTTTGAATTAGCATGCATTTTCCAAATGATATGAAGTCTGCAACTCAAATGAAGGTGATTATTTAGTGACTTCAATCCTCAGTGATTTGTCAGAAAAACATAAATTTTATGAGGAACAGACTAAACGTATGAGGCAAAAGTCTAGACATTCTGCAAAAATCTGTACAGTTAAGAGTTATGATCCCATATACCTTCAGTTTTGCATTCCATTTCCCTATCCTTTGCTAAAGTTCTTGCTCAGAGTCCGCCTGTAATGACACATCATCTGCATACAGCAACTTTGTTGATCTCTCCCTTCTGACCTGTTTCCAAATGTAGCCCATCCCCAGTATGAACAGCAGTTGTCTCACAGCTGAAACCTGATGCACACCCACTCCTACTGGGAACCCCTCTGTGAGACTGAACACTGTTTGCCCTTGAGTCAATGGGTCCTTATACATAGTTTGCACTAATTCTACCAATATTTCTGGGACTTTGAACCACCACAGGACTGCCCAAATCAGTTTTCTTGGGACCTTGTCTTATGCTTTCTCCAAATCCAGGAATGCCCAGTTGGACTCTATCCTCATCTCCAGCTTCTTTTCAACTATCTGTCTCACTGCAAACATTGGTTCAGATGTGCTGCATCCTGATCTGAATCCAAACTGCTCTTCTCCCATCTTACTTTCTACTACTCTGCATATCCGTTTATCAGTCATCATCTCTAGAACTTTCATATAATGTGACAGTTGTAATACCTCTGTACTGCCCACAGTTGTGGATGTCCCCTTTGTTCTTGTACAATGGGGACATCCACAACTGTGGGCAGCACAGATGTATCAATATGCCTTTCACAACACATTTGTATGAGTACCCTCAGGAGCTATTGATCCTGTATCTTACCCACCATCTTGACAGCATTTGCTGTGACCTCATCTGAACCTGCTGCTTTCCCAGACTTTATTTTCTTTAATACTGTTCTTACTTTTTCTGTGGTGGGCTCCTTTTCTTCTTTCATCATAAGCTGTGTCTAAGGCAGTACAGTTTCTGTGGGGTTTTCTTCATTCAGAAGCTGCTGGAAGTACTCCTTACATCTGCCTTTGATGTCCCTATCCTGTGGACTTGTGAGCAGGTTGTTGCTGGCATCCCTTATGAAGGGTGTCTATCTTCTTCATCTTTATGTCTTTGCCTTGCAATCTGATATACATTCTCTTGTACGATTCCAACAAAAATTAATATACAACATTCTATATAGACCCAATAAATGGCAAGCCATTTTTACATTAATTCAAATCTATAATCTTGTCAGGCTATTTTGGTCACAAAATCAAAACCAATTAATAATTCACAAATAGAACAATGACTTTGGAGACACACTGCTCTCTACTTTGCAGCTAAAATGGTATTTTATCCTCTCTAATGTATAACTTGAGCAAAGTCATAACCTTTTCTTAAACAAATTACACAAATTGCTGACAACTTATTGGGAGTGTGTACGCATTAAAACATACTGATTAGTTCTACTTTAAAACAGTACACAGGGCCAGGGATGATTTAGTACCATTATTTAAAAGTTTATGTATAGTATATACAGTTTACAATTCAAATCACCATAGTTAGACCTTTTTATAATTCTTCCCTCTACATCTTATTCATTTATTTCTTGTCTTTAGAAAGTAGGTCTGGGAAAAGCATTTTAGCAAAAATGTCACCACAGTGCCTCTATGCTTTTATACTTCATTGGGGAACTCTAGTGGTGTTATAGCAATAATAAGTGATTTAGAGACATGAAAACACTGGTCCGAGCAAAACCTCATTAACTACATATTTTCATGTCTCTAAATCAGTCACTTTAGTGTGTTTCCAGTCTAGGCACCTACACAGACGCACAGTGACTCTTCACAGAATGATCTGTGCTAGCACATTCAATAAATGAAAACCTCTGCAGCATACAGAAAAAAACTGTGAAGACAGTATTGATTAAGATTTGTAGCCAAAATAATATGTGATTTTTTTTTCTGAAAAGCAAACCTGAAGATTGACAAAATCAGTGGAAAAGAATAAGTTGTTCTCTAGTCCAGTCTCTGACTGCAGTCTGATTCATTGCTTTATCATCTCTTACCTTGATTTAATTTATAAGTAACCTTGACATATTGAAAAGAAAAAAATACAATTCAAAGCAGTATTACAGCAAATAATTAAAAAGCTAAATTTCTTTTGACTCTAGGAGGAATTCAATAAAGCATACATGAATATTTTTTCATGTACGCATCACGGCGTGATATGTGCACAAGCTCAAACACTTATAGATTTAGTAAACCCCGCTTAGCGGCGCACAAGCACATGCAAATAGGGAAACTTCCATGCAATCTAAATTTAGGCTTAAGCAGGTGAGTTTCATGCAAATGAGCCAGGTGGAATATCCAACAAGCCAGGAAACATCTGTGTAGACTTTGTGGACATGTTGGTAATGTGAGTCTACACAGAAAAAAGGGGATGCAAAAGTCCACAAATATGGACATAACTCCCCTGAAAAGGTTAGATCACAGAATTAAATGTGCAATGCATACATTGTGGCTGTCTGAAAAAGGCAGGGAATATGTGAAATTAATATTTTTTTTTATCAATTTCCACGTGTGCATTATGTGCTGCAGTGTGAAAACTTGCTTAACAGAAAAATAAAAAAAAAATTGTAAAAATAACTCTTACATTGTACTTTGCATAAATGTACTGTAGTGCCTTGTGTTGGGTATGTACAATGGTACATTCATGCTGTTATTCAGATTTTAAAGGCTATGAACCGCGTAGTGTCCAGGATGTCAGCACTAATATTTATGCAAATGAAGGGTTAAATGCCATGCATTTGTTGAATCGCTAAAGGGAGTAACCGTGTCTGCATATCCACAACATGTAGGTTCCTACACGATGTAGACTGGATTTTCTGTGCTCAGTGCATGTGTTTGCACAGTGCACTGCTTGCTGCAAATAGTTTGGGTGTAGCTTAGCATGTTCAGGCAACCAGACCACCCACTTAACACTTATCACGTAGCCTGCTATGAATTAAAGATGGACATATTCAATTAATATTATATAGTATTATATAAGCTATGCTGAGTGATGCTGCACATAGCGCCACATTGTGCAATAAGGTAGGGCCTTTAGATCATGTCAAGTTTAACTTAAGCAGGTGAACTGCATCATAATTAGCCAGTCACACATGCTGGACCTATACCACAACTGTATAAAGTATGCATACATCCTAGACTCTGATTTTCCCTCAGTATTCTGAACCATTGGAGTAAAGACTTGGAAATTTTAACAGACATAATGCTAGGGCCTGATGCAGCTATTCTATGTCTGTATGTGCTAGAGGCTGAAGTCAGTGCTGCTGGTGCTGCTGACAATAGGCCTAAGCTGAGGAGGAGAAGAGTGTTCAGGCCAAGGGTAACCTACCAGGAGCTATATGAGCTGGAAACTGTTGAGCACTACAGGGTGGACAAGGACATATTACAAGAGCTTTGTTAGCTATGCTGCCCTCAACTCAAAGCCAGAGCTAACAGAGGGGAGCCCATCCTAGTGGAAACTAAGGTATGTGTAGCCCTTAGGATACTAGCTACAGGTACTTTACAAAGACCAACTGGGGACATGATGGGATGTCACAGGCATCTGCATCCAGGATACTCCACCAATTTCTGGATGCTGTGCTCCAACATGCCAGTGAGCACATATCTTTTCCCCTTGCCTGAGGTGAGGGCCAGCAATATGCAACACTTCTGCTGTGTACCATAATTCCATGAAGTAATAGTTGCCATAGATTGCATTCATATACCCATCAAAGCACCACCTGGTGAGCAGGGTAGAACCTACATTAACCACAAGGGTTACCACTCCATTAACTGCCAAGTCATGTGCAATGCCCAGGAATTATCATGAATGCTTGTGCCGGCAACCCTGTCAGTTATCATGACTCCCATATCTGGCACACATCACAGCTCTATCGGATGTTTGCTGGGGGGACATCCTACACGGCCATTTACTGGGGGATGCTGGCTATGCCCTGGAACCGTGGATGATGACACCCATCAGAAATGCACACACACCCATGGAAGAATGCTATAATGAGGAACATGCACAAACTAGCAACATAATAGAGTGGGTGTTTGGCCTTCTGAAGTCATGGTTCTGGTGCCTCAATATATCTGGTGAAGCCTTGCAGCATACTCCAGCAACATGTGCACAGATATTCACAGTATGCGCTATGCTACACAATCGGATCCTGTGTAAACAGCTTCTGCAGGATCTGCAAATGGTAGGGATACACAGCCCCCCACCAGTGCCTAGGTCACTTCAGCAATGGTCACAGAAGGACTCAGAGGAATAAGCCCCTGCTGATGTCCCTGTAGGCAGATGTAGGCATGCTCAGTACACCCTGGCTTTGGTAAGAGACAATGCATAGCACATTCATTGACAACCTAGGGACCTAGAGACTAACACCTTACTCCTACTAACATACTGAAATTAAAATTGATGCCAGTCAAATCACACATCCTGTACCTATGCATTTATTGGCTGTGTACTGATTGCATCAGACAAAGTCAGCCCTGAACTACAGTTGTGTCAACTGCTGCACTTGCAAGGTAAGTCCATAACCTACACAGTAGTGTAGTGGATTGTTATGTTATGTCATTGTAGCTATGGACCAGGTAGATTATGCAGGCAACTATGCTGGTTATTTTTGGACAGAAATTGTATCCACATGAGACTACAGATACCCATTCCACTAACATGTCACCATTTGTATTCAGGGGGCCTCATCAATGGAATATTCATGCAGTCCTACTGCATCAGATTATTGGTACATCACTCAAAGGACATGTTATAAAGTGAGGCTAAATGATAATGACTCGTGTGTCCTAGCAGAACATGGCCTTTTGTTTCCCCACCTCTCAAAACAACAGTGTCCCCTAGTAACTGCCATAACAATAAATCATCTATGTTGTATGAGCATTTCACACAGTTAATATGCCACACAGCATCAGGATAGTAATATACAATTTGAACTTACATTTTATGTGTTAGCTAACTGAGACTAGCAAAGTACATATTTATGCAGGCGATGGTGTGATGAATGATCCCCTGTCTGTCAAGCAGCTTCTGTGGCTCAAAAGACTAAGGCAAGTAACTTGTGTGATGGTGTTCTAATCCCAAGATATTCAGTTATTATGCATGCAAAATAGTAATAAGTATTTGTAACAGACTGTGACTCTGTGTGTGCTACACTAGTAGTAACCTATTTCACATATTAATGACACATTTGCATGTGCACCGCATATCTAAAACCTATTTAAAAGATCTTAGGTAATATTGGATATGTTATTATCAGACCTGTAAAAGCTGGGACTTGAACTATATATCAGCATGCATATGTTGAAAATAGATATAGTACCACCTGCAACATGATGCAGTATAACAATATAATAACAGCTATGAATAAAAAATTGTGCTGTGATATAATTTATGTAGATTTGACAGGGCCATACACAAAAAAACTGATCAATAAATTAGAACAACTAGGTATTGATGCGCTCTTGATAAGATGGATAACTGCATGGCTTGCATATAGGTCATGGCAAGTATACAGCAACTGAACAAGTGAAATTCTTGGTTACAGTCAGGGTGTCCTACAGGGCTCTGTCCTAGGCCCAGATTTGTTTAGATTTGTCTTTAGGCCTATCTTTTTCATCTAAGTTGTTCTACAGTCTGTATGCAGATACCTTTAAATTGAGTATACTAATTACATGTGTTACAGATGGGGCATGTCTGCAAAATAACTTGACCAAATTGACCATTTGGGCACAGGAGCATAATACACTGATAAATACATTGAAATTTAAGCATATAAGATTTGGAAAACATAAATAGAAAGGTGAATATTAAATACAGCATACAGTGATTGAAACTGTAGATTCATTTACAGACCTGAGTATATATGTATATCCAGCTTTCAGTTTTTCTAATCGTATCATAATCTAGGGCCTGGAGTACAGCTAGATGTGGGCTGGAGTCAGTTAATGGAACAGTAAGTCTCTGATGTAAGCAGTGCACCTCCCATTTGCATGCTACTTAGCAATGCGCAAACAATCCGAAAAAGACCACTTTGCATGCCCATACAGTTAATTAAGCAGAGGGCAAATTTTCCATTTGCATGCTATTTAGCAATATGTAAACAATCCAGAAAAGGCCACTGTGCATGCCCATACACTTAGTTAAGCAGAGTACAAATTTTTTGCTCCTCGCACAGTTTTGTAGTTTTGTTAAACATTTATATACGTGTGTGTGTGTGTGTGTGTGTGTGTGTGTGTGTGTGTGTGTGTGTGTGTGTGTGTATTATTACATTTATATACACACACACACACACACACACATATATATATATATATATATATATATATATATTTATATATACATATATATATATATATATATATATATATATATATATATATATATATATATATATACATATATATATATAATATATGCATGTGTTTGTGTGTGTGTGAGTATGTGTGTATGTTTGTATTGCCCCTACATACTCAGATTATGGAGAGTAAAGCTGCACTGCGACACTTACAATGTTGGACAAAGGACCAAAAGAAAGGGCTCAGCATTAGATAATGCACTTAGAAAAATGTGGAGGTGCATCGAATAACATGTGTTGCAAATGGAGGACTATTGGGATATCTGAAGTTCAGAATTCTGGCAGTCTTCTGTCACTTCATGTGTAAATGATACCACATTTGTCAGCAAAACACAATTTAGTGTGAAACACACATAGCTATGAGTCAAACTTGTGTATTTGCTGCACACACCTGGAAAGTGGTGAGGCATACTAACTCTCCCTAAGACAGCA
>NC_056730.1:170886785-170991785 GCF_019279795.1 Protopterus annectens | reverse complement strand
TAACTACTTTTTTCCTGGAAACAATGCCCTTACCTATGACATGAGCAAGATTGAATCCCCTTCTTACCACTGTGGAGACACAGTGGTCAAAGGTAAGGTAGCTGTAAACCTGTGTGCCTAGGTCTCACACCACTGAATGTGTATGTAAGGTGTTGTCATTGATACAGTAATTAGCAGGGATATCACTTTCACCGAAAGGAATGACAATACAGTTATTTTTTGCATTGAGTTTAAGGCCATGATTTTCACACCAATCATTTTCATGTGTAAAACCCTCTTGTAGGATGTTGACATCATTTAGAGATTCTATGACCGCTCCCAGTTTGTAATCATCAGCAAACTTTGTCAGCCACAGACCTTTAGTTTTTGCTTGTACTTCAGGTAGATTCCAAAACAGTACAGGTCCCAGGACTGAACCTTGTTGAACACCACTTGCCACAGGTCTGCTGTTGGAGGAGGATTCCCCTATTTGGACTATATGAGTTCTATCAGTAAGCCAGTTAGTGACCCATCTAATGATATAACAGTTGATGCCTACTTGGGTAAGTTTGTCTATCATACCTGAGTGGGGGGTACTGTCAAACACCAATGCTAAGTCCAGGTAGGCTGTATGCACAGATTTCACCACATGCAGGGCCTTTGTGTCTGTCTTGAAGAAGTCCACCAGATTTAACAGGTATGTTCTCCCCTTGACAAATCTATAATGAGTACGGTGAAGCATTTGGTGATTACCTATGTCTTTGTTGATAAGGTTCATAATGATTTGTTCCATGGCCTTGCAGATAATGCTAGTCAGGCTAATAGGTCTATAGTTCCTGGGGTCAGTGAATGCACCACCTTTGTGCCAGGGAATAACAGTTGCTGTTTTCCATTCAGCTGGTATGAAGCCGATGCTTACACTATGATTGAAAAGAGTACCCAATGTTTTGGCTAATTCATGTTGAGCCTGTGTAGGAAGCAGCCTGGAATGCTATCAGGTGCCATAGATACTGTGTTTTTGGCCTTACAGAAGGTGTTTATGGGTGTTCAAGGTAGGGACCAGGTGGTAGGGATGTCATGGGGTATGTGTGGCAAGGACAGGAGAGTGAAGTTGTCAAAGAACCCTTGGCCAACAGGTTAACTATGTCCACAGGCTCAGTATATGTGGTAACATTAACAGTGTGGTACAAATCTGGGCTTTTCCTTTTAGGTTATAGATATAACTAGAGAATGTGTTGTGGTTAGCCTTTGTTGAGGAAGCTAATTGGAGTCATAGTGTGCTTTGGAGGACATCACAAGACTTTTTATTGTCTTGTTTAAGCTAAGGAGAGAGTGTTTCCAATTTAGGAGGGCTCTTGCCCTCTTTGTCTTAGACACCAATTTCTTCCTCTTATTGTAAAGCCTGTTAATGGTAGTTTCCCACCAGGTAGGTTTGGTCTTGCTTGAAGAGCTTGTTTTGGTCCTATCAGGTACAGCAGAGTCAATGCAGATATACAGGTGTTTGAATAAAGCACTGGTCTAGAGCTCGCCATAGTTGCCAGTTCCATCTGAGGGAAGAAGTGCAGTGACGCTATTTATATCATCCTGTAAAAGGTTATAAGCTGCTTTGGGGAATCTTTTGGTTTAGTTGTTGCTAGGGGGGACAGGTATGACAGTTACTTTGAAAGAGACCAATTTGTGGTCAGATCTCACCAGGGAGGACCTCACAGTGATGGTGCTACAGTACCCCCAAAGCAAAAATGGACCTGCAAACAAGGCACATAGATTTAATGGAAAATACTTTAATAAAATTATTAGGTTACATTCAACAGACCGGTTTCGCCAGTTACTTTACAGAGCCTCCTTCAGTGTTTAAATTGAATACAAAAAAAGAACCTATTTATAATAAATTCCTTGAATCATGTGATTCATTACAAATGCTCATTGAGACCAGGCTTAAAGAGCCCACCAAGTTTAATAATCAATTTTTTCTCCATTGAATTCAATAAATCATGCCAGCCTAAGCTACAGTGCCCCCCCCATATTGTTAAGTACAATATCCAGGATGTTGGCTCCCCTTGTGGGGTTGTTAACCAGATGATCCAGGCCTTTGCAGTTAATGAAGTAGAGGAACCTTTGGGCAAGTGGGTATGAGCACGAGTAATATACCCAGTCATTGGATGGGTAGTTAAGGTCATACAAAACCATGGTTTTCTGATGTATCTTGATAGAATCAAGTACATACAAACAAGCAGAGGGGGCGTGCTGATTCATAGACAGGGTCCTGTAGCTGGCA
This sequence comes from Protopterus annectens, assembly GCF_019279795.1. Classification (NCBI taxonomy): domain Eukaryota; kingdom Metazoa; phylum Chordata; order Ceratodontiformes; family Protopteridae; genus Protopterus; species Protopterus annectens. The sequence continues at coordinate 170,989,531 of NC_056730.1, read as the reverse complement.
TTTACTTGAATAGGTGCCCTCAAACAGTTAATTGCACCTGAAGTGTCTCCAGGGAGCCATACTGCTTAACCAATCTGGATGTGCCTTTATCTTTAAAGAATTGTGATACACCACCAACTTTATTTTTCACACCCACAGTGTCAGGTGTGAATGTGTGGAAAGAGGTGTAACCCAATATGGCCAGTGTGCTCTCCACAACCTTGATCTAGGTCTCTGTGACTGCAAAAATGTCTGCATCTTCCAAGGTGAAGATAGCTTCCAGTGAGTGCAGTTTCATTATGAGACCACTATCGATTAGCTGCAGAACCTTGGTTTGTTTTTGGATGTGGTTTTTACATTGGGAATTTTGTCCTTGAGACACCACCTAAAAAGGGCACTATGGAGGTGGCAAAAGACTTGGCCAGTAGCCAAAATCCATGAGGTGAAAGATGAAGACCATCTCTGGCAAATGACTGAAGTCTGTCGATCATGTCATCCCAGACTGACATATACTATATCCCCTTAGAATGACAACAGACACTAAACAAATTATAGAGGTCAATCATTTTCTGTTTTTACTGAGGCATCATCCTAGGTGAAGGTAAAATTATGTGTAAGGCTCGGAGCATACCTGCCTGAGACACATAGTCTGAGAGTTCAGTCATTTGCCTCTCCATATAGTCCAGAGAGGTATGTCTCAAGTGAAGTACAGCTCAGATGGTGTAGTGGTACATTGCTCTGACTATAGTGTACAGTGTCATTGGTTTGAGACTTGGGACTGATGGTTTAAGTCGAGGTAGTGTAGTGGTTAGAGTCACGGCTTTACATGCAGGCATTTATGGTTTGAGCCCCAAGACAGGCAATTCATTTCTTTCTATGTGACATATCTCATTACCAAGGGTTTTGCATCCAGGAAGAAAGAGGTCATCATCTCTCTCTACTCTCCCCTCATTAGACCAGTCATCGAGTATAATGCCCCATTTGGCATGTACCTCACTAAACAGCTGAGAAGACCACAAAAGTACCTCACAAAAAGGATCCTAGGCCTTAAACACATGCCCTACATGGACAGACTCAAAACCTCCAACTATTTTCTGTCTCATATAATCTATTAAGAGGCAATCTCTGCTTGACTTACAAAGCCATGTCTGACCCAGCCCTGTTAGAAATGTTACACTTAAAGAAATCTCAATGCCTTCGCACCACATGCTCCAGGGACCTCAACCTCATTACCACAATCAACAGAACATGCTGGAGGGACAGGTTCATAACCCAGACACTGCCCATGCTCTGAAATAGACTTCCCATACATGTCATGCAGATCACCTCACTGGCCCTTTTCAAGAGAAATGAGATGAGTGGATGGGAAATAGAAAGTTCACCCCGGGGATCTCTCCAGTGGCTCTACTTGATAGATGCACCAGGAACTAATGGCGGCATGATGCCAGGGCACTTCTATGGGAGAGGCTTGTAAAGGCTCCAGGACCATTGGCCGAGTACACACCTATGAACCTATGAACCTATGAGTCACACCAACATGGACTATGACAGAGTTATAACAGTACCTGTTGTTGAGATCCTTGAGTGCATGTGTGATATGGCATCTCATGGCACCTGACAGACAGATGACCATGATCTTTTCCTTCTCCATTTTGGTGATGGACATCAGTGTGTCTCATGATGGGATCACCTATGATTAATATGTTTGATTTTTTTGTATTTCCTTAGGTGTTTAACTGGGGAGACACTGTTGTGTGAGATATTATGTGTAATGTGTTCTGCAGATGAAGTATGATGTGTAGCATGCTTGTGTTTGGTTTTGGAGGTCTCTGGTGTTTAGGTATGTTTCTGCTAATGACCTCCGCATATGTAGGTATGTGTGATGTGGGTTTGGGTGGAACAGGAGGTGAGGTGTTTGTGCTGGCAAATCGATCATTGACTAGTGTATGAGAGCATGATATCAAGGTTCTTAATAGACTTGCATCTCCCACATGTTGTGTTTGTGTGGACTAAGAATAGAATGTTGGTGATGCTGTCCACATCTCTTCAACAGACACTGCTAATGCCATTAGCAATAATATTATTGCTTGCGTATATATCACAACAGGCCATGGTGAGGCAGCGGCCTGACAAATGCTTAAATGTAAGATGTTATCATCTTTATGGTGTCATTCTAAGGTAACACAGTACCTGACAGTGTGGGATAACATGGTGGATTGAATATGCTGCTTTGCCAAGCATATGGCACTTTCCTGAGCCATAATACTGTTATTAGGCAGGGTCACAATAACAGACTTACAAATGTGACAATGTACAACTCCAGCAAAGTAATGGTCATGCTGCTACACTCTTGGGATTCACAGACTCAAACATACTCTCTGTAGGCACTTTTTGCAATGAAGATGTGGATGTCTGTGCATGCACAGAAAACCTGCTCAACTTTGCAGTAAGTACTTAGATCTTGCAAGGCTACAATGCCTGTCAAACAACCAGATAGTAAATGGATGCTGTGTGAAATAATTTGGGACTACAGTTTGATGTTCTAGGAACTTAAATGAACAGTATGTCATACCTAGGACATGCTGGAGGGACAGGAACATCTCCCAAAGGTGGCCACTCCTCTGCAGCAGGTCTCACATTCATGTCACACAAATTACCTCCATTATGTTATTGAAGGGCAGGCTGCATGAATTGCTGTGAAACTGTTACCTAACATGGATCACTGCTGCTGGGGACCTTGCTAAAAGAACCTTGGACATCTACAGTATGTCACCTAACATTTAACATTATATTGTGATGTAGCAACTCTGCTCCAAATCTTCATCAGGTAAGTACCCTAGTCAAATCCAAGGAACCTTGGAACCAAAGGCATAATACATGCAAAACAGAACTGATTGGTCTGTTTGCTACTCAAGGCATCTACCTGGAAAAGTCTACAACAAGCTTACAGGCCCTCGCATCATCTGAGAGAAGTGTTTGGATCAACAAACAGGCTGTGGCCTGCTTCTTATCTTGGGTACAGTGCTAACAGTTTGCTTCTTGTGAGATGAAAAGAAAAGGAGCATTCTATGCCAGCAGAGTGGAGCCATGGTGAGACCAGCAGTTGTAATAGCCAGGCATTAGCCATTCATCACTCCCCTCTTTTCTTCATTCTTCACAAGGTAATCCTTTGTTTTCAGTAAACACTGCTTGATTTGTGTCTAACTTCAGAATAACTGCCTAAATACTCCATGCTTAAGTTTTCATAGTGTACTTATCAGTTTCCTCTCCAGTGTTTGGCATTGCTCTCTACAGACTCAGACAACTTAAGTGACATTTCTCCTGGGGAAGCATGATGAAACTTACTACAATATCGAATTGCACATGGGACAACTAGCTTGCAGTGACAATCACTGTTCCCATTGCTGCAAAACAGATACTCGTGACATTGATTGATATTCTCAATATAACTGTTTAATCAATAAAAAAGGGTCTGTTACCATAGATATGACCTTTCCCACTGTGACTGTTGCCACCTTGGTGGATATGGGCATCCTGAGGCAATGTAGAAATTGCCTCATGTTTACTGGCAACCAATTCATTCTCAAACAAGCTGATATGGTATGTGAGAGATGCATTTACACAATGTCTCTGTAGCCAAAGCTCTCACATGACAGTACTCCTAATGTCAGTAAGGTAGTCAGTTGTACACATGTTGCACCCATTATACATAATTCAAAGCAGAAATATGCTGAGGCACTGAAATGTAACCTTCATAAATTACAAAGACAGCATAGACAAAGTGCAGATAACAAATACTCTCAGCAGCCCCAAATGCACTCTGTAAAAGCAACACACATATCAACACATAGAGCAACAACTCATGGAAGCTCAACCAGTAAGCCCATAAGGCAACCCAACACACAATCCGACATTCTAGTCATTGCAGACTCCATTGTGAGACACACTGATGTCCATCTCACCAAGCTGAGCAAGGAGAAAGGCATGGTCAGTTACTTATCAGGGGTTAGGATTCGCCACATTAGGCATTCACTCATGTCATTAGACCACAAGTAACACAACATGTCAGAGATGCAACTAAGTCATCACTCTGGAATACATGCTTTCATGCACAACAGTTAGTACATATGACAAAGAGCAGGTTGTCAGCCTGCACACATCACCTCCCACCTCACCAAAACCCACACCACACATGCATACATATGAGGAGGTCATCACCAGAAGCATAAACACCAGATACCTCCCAAACACAAACATAAGCATGCTACACATAATATGTTCAATGCAGAACACAACACACATAATACTTCTTGCACCAGTGTCTCATCTGTCAAGCCCTTAAGGCAAAACACTAAAATCAACAAATTAGTCATAGGCGATTCCAGTGTGAGACACACAGATGTCCCTCCCACCAGGCTGGATAAGGAGAAGGTCATAGTCTGCTGTCTTTTGTGTGCCATGATCGGTTACCTATTACAAAATCGAAGTTATGGAACTTCGAATACCATATGGTCGACACCATATGATCGAAGTTCCATAACTTCGAAATTAAAAAAATAAATAAATAATAAAAGAAATGAAAGAAATAAAATGTACCCTGACAGGTTAAAGTAGGGGCCAAGCCCCCCTGCACCCCCATCTACTTAAATATACCAACTCTGAGATCGCACTTTAATATACTACAGTGTGGAAAAGGAAGATTTCTCTTTCTTACACTGTAGCGCGATCTTGGAGTTGGTATATTTAGGTAGTGGGGGGTGTGAGGTTGCAGCCCCCATGTTGGGGGTGCAGGGGGGCTTTCCCCCCTGCCTACACTCTTTACTTTTTCTTTTATTTATGTTTACTTTGAGGATTTCGAAGTTTCAATTGTTCGATCATTAAAGGTCGACATTTAGTGATTCGAACAACTGAAAATTCGATGTTCCAATAGGAACCCGCCAGGATCTGCCATATCACACATGCACTCATGTATCCCAAGAACAGGTACTGTTGTGACTCTGACATATTACATGTTAGTGTGAATGATTTGAGATATACCCCTCTGGACTATATGAAGAAAGACATTACTAAACTCTCGGACTATGTGTCTCAGGCAGGCATGTCCCTAGCCTTAAGCAGCATTTTGCCTTCATGTAGGATGATGCCTCAATACATTCAGAGAATGAGTGACCTCAATAATTACCTTAGTTTCTGTTGTCATTCTAAGGGGATACAGTATGTGTCATGATTAACAGACCTTGATGATTTTCATCTGTCATCCCTGGGATTTTGACTACTGGCCAAGGCTCTTGCCACCCCCATAGTGCCCTTTTTAGGCAGTGTCTCAGGGACAAAAGTCCAGATGTGAAAACCCCATATAAAAACAACCTCAAGGTTATGCTGCTAAATGATAGGTGTCTTAACATGAAACTGCATTCACTAGGAGCAGTCCTCACCTTGGAAAACCTACACACTTTTCTAGTCAAGGAGACCTGGTTCACTGCTGTAGACAGCACCCCAACCAACATCTTGAATCTGGTGCTTACCAATCTGGGGAGCCAATATTGCACCACTACAGTCAGGTCTCCCCTACTGATATCCGACCACAAATCAGTATCATTCAAAGTACCTATCACCCCCGCAACAACAAATATACTACAAAACTTCTCCAAACCACATAATTACCTCTTATAGAATGGTATACATAGCTGTACTGCATCTTCCCCCTCTCAGATGGAACAGGCAACTATGGCAAGTTCTACACCAATGCATTATACAAACTCCTGCTTAACTGCATTGACTCGGCCATACCTGATAGCACCAAACCAAGCTCCACAAGGATGAGCAAACCTGACTGGTGGGCAACTGCCATTAACATGTTTCACAATAAGGGAAATACATTGCTGTCTAAGGGTAAGAGGGAGAGAGCCCTCAACTGGGAATACAACCTCCTCAGCTTAAACAAGACAATAACATTTCTTGTGAGTTCCTCAAAGGCAAACTATGAACCCAAATTGTATTCCATAACTATGGACAACCATAAGGTGATCTTTAGTTACATCTGTTGCCTAAAAAGACAGGCCCATATCTGTGCCAAACTGGTAGTTAATGATGCCACATATATTGAACCTGTGAGCATAACTAACCTGTTTGCTGACAGGTTCTGTGAAAACTTCACTCCCCTGTCCCTGCCACAAGTATCTCATGACATCCCTACCACCTGTCCCCTACCTCATATCTATAAAGAGCAAGTCATAAATACCATCTCTAAGGCCAAAACACAGCATTTATGGAACCTTATAACATCACAGGCTGCATCCTACATGGGCTCCAACCAGAACTAGCAACAACACGGTGTACTCTTTTCAACCATAGTCTAAGCATAGGCTTCATACCAGATGAATGGAAAAAGGCCACCATTATTCATCTGCACAAAGGTGATGCTTTCACTGACAGAAGGAACTATATGCCTATTAGCCAGACAAGCCTTATCTGCAAGGCCATGGAGCGAATCATCGTGGATGTTATCAACAAAGATATAGGTAAGCTCCAAACACTTGTCCCTACTCATTTTGAATTTGTCAAAGGGAGATAATGCCTGTGAAACATTGTAGACTTCTTCAAGATAGTCACCAAGGCCCTGGACAAGGGGAAATCTATGCGAACAGCCTAGTTAGATTTAGCTAAGGAGTTTACACTATCCCTCACTCAGACATCATTGAAAAACTCACTCCAGCTAGGTATCAATCCTTATATCATTAGATGGGTGACTAACTGGCTCACTGATAGAACCCATATAGTCAAAATAGGGGAATCCACCTCCAACAGCACTGTAACCAGTTGTGTTCTCCAGGGATCTGTCCTGGCACTTCTACTGTTTTGGAACCTAGTTCTCCAAAGTGCAAGCTAAAACTAAAGGATAAATTCAAACTGTAGTGAGAGAGAAGAGCAACCATTTCCAAAATACCAAAACTTAAGCACAAAAATAAAATTAACTGGTAGGCAGACGTGACATAAAAATCAAAATTTAATAAAACAACAGCAGCAGAAATGTTAAGATAAGTGCTTTCATACCAAACTAGGTACTTCATCAGATCTAGCTTCACAAACATTACAATCAACTTTTATATCAGTATTTAAGGTCACATGACTTCAATAAAGGTTTAATTGGTATAAAATCATTTAGCCCTTTGCCATTTGTAGCCTGCAGTAAAGTCATCCATCTTATTTCAAGACATTCAGTGTGGGTTCTGATATCACCCCCTCTCGCACCAGACTTTTAGATCTCAAGGACCATAAACAATGCAGTGAGCAAGCATGGACACTTATAGTTGAAGCCCTGGTACACACTATGGATGAGCTGGCCAGTACCTCTAATGATTTAGTACACACAATTCTTAATGAGTGTTTGACTGATGAGCCACATTCTGTTGCAAGTGATTTGTCTTTGGGGAAGCAACCTTTTTTACAGTTACAAGCTCCGGAACTTCTGAAGATGAAACAGACAGGGAGATCCATGAGTCGAAAGGGTGCTCTTCTCTGGTAGATGTTATCAATGACCTACGCATGTTTGTACGGAATATTTCCTTGAAACTTGAGTTTGGTAATGATTCATGTGCTGCTACTGTATTCAAGGTGCCTAGCATGTATACTCCTGTTTGCACCCCTCTAGTTTAGGCCTTTTTTAAATTATGTGAAGAGGACCTATATGACTATTTTAATAAAAGGCATGGTAGAGGATTTAAGAATCTGACTCCCAGTGAATTTTCTGCACTTATGGAGTTGGTGAAATGTGATAATATATGCTTCCACCCTGCTGATAAGGGCATATGGATAGTTGTTATGGACTCTATACAATATTTAAATGCAATGCATATGATATTAAGTGATGAGAATACCTATGGTGTATTATCTAGATATGATGTTAATAGATTGGTTGATAAAATACATGTATATATAGAAGATCTTCTTATGGAGGATGTATTCGATAGAACATTATATGGATATTTTCTGGCTGAGAATCCAGTTATACCTCAGATATATGGACTGCCCAAAATCCATAAGAATTTGTCAGATCCACCCATGAGGCCAATTGTGTCTGGTAAGGGATGGGCCACAGAGACTATATATATATATATATATATATATATATATATATATATATATAGAGAGAGAGAGAGACAGATTTGCCCTATGTTGGAGTTGGCCACTAATGTGCTACAGGACACAAAAGACTTTTTGCATAAGTTGAATGCTTGGTCCAATACGGGTTACAATGAAGATGTTGTGTTGGTGACAATGGATGTTAACTCACTCTTTACATGCATTCTCAATACTACAGTGGTAGACTAAATTAAGATGTTTCTTAGTTGAAATTCTGAATATATAAATGACAAAGTGTACTTGTTATGTTGCCTACTTGAAATTGTTTTGGAATGCAATGCTTTTGTCTTTGCTGAGTTTTACTTACAACACACAAGGGTAGCTATGGGCACAGTCTGTGTGAATACTTATGCAAATATTGTCTTAGCTGAGTGGGAGGCTGAGCATGTGTTCAGTGATGGTAATATTTTTTCCAGATTTATTCAGTTTTATGGGTGATACGTGGATGACATTTTTCTTGTATGGGGCAATACACCTGAGTTAAGTGAATTTATACAATATCTGAATGGTACAACTGATTTTCTCAGGTTTACATATGAATACTCTCTAGCAAAGATACCTTTTTTAGATGTTACTGTAAGTAAGACTATTGGGGGTTTGGAGACTAGTTTGTACTGCAAACCCTGCAAAACTAATAATGTCATGTGTGCTCATAGTATGCTTCCTAGGTATGTTAAATGAAATGTCCTGAAGGCACAATTTATTAGAGCAGCACGTTTACACACAAGGGACAGTGACATGTATTAGTCATTTGATAACTTAGCTGCCAATTTTTTAGATAGGGGTTATACTAATGCAGATATCACTATGGCACCAAATGACACCATTGCCTCCAGAGATACTCATACTAGACCTTTCTTTGGGGACCATGTAGACATTAACTGTACTAATGAACATTCTATGGTACAGTCTGTATGGATGAATCTTACATATTCTAATGGCATGGAATATATGTGTGATGTGATTAAAAAGCATTTGGAGGTACTGATGTCTGAAAAGAAATGTAAAGAGGTTTTAGGTACTGCACCCTCCTTTTGCTTTAAGAATCGCCCATCACTTAAGAGAATGTTTTGTTATAAACCTATAACATCACTACAAAACTGTCATAAGATAAGAAAGATTGGTACAGATCCTTGCCAGCATTGTAATGTCTGCAAATATGTTAAAACTGATGACCATTTGATACACCCTGATACTGAACGTATTTTTAATATTGATCTTTATGGTAGCTGTAGCACTAGTGATTTAGTCTATTATGTTTGTTGTGAGGTTTGTAAAGCATTCTATGTGGGAAAGACAAATAGATGCCTCAGAGACCATATTAGAGAACATCTATATAGTATAAATAAAGGTGATGACAAAAATGCCCTTTCGAAACATGTGAAAAGTATGTGTAATAATCATTGGTTTAAGTTTATGGTCCTTGAGATCTGTAAGTTTGGTGCGAGAGGGGGTGATATCAGAACCCACACTGAATGTCTTGAAGTAAAATGGATGACTTTACTGCAGGTTACAAATGGTAAAGGGCTAAAGGATTTTATACCAATTAAACCTTTATTGAAGTCATGTGACCTTAAATACTGATATAAAAGTTGATTGTAATGTTTGTGAAGCTAGATCTGATGAAGTACCTAGTTTGATATGAAAGCGCTTATCTTAACTTTTCTGCTGCTGTTGTTTTATTAAATTTTGATTTTTATGCCATGACTGCCTACCAGTTAATTTTATTTTTGTGCTAAAACTAAAGGAGCTTTGGCTGACAACGTTTGTTAATGCCTGCAAACTGGGAGCAGTCATGGAATCTTCAAATGATGTCAACATCCTACAAGAGTACCTTTGATCACCATATCTCCACAGTGGTAATGGCATTCTACACTGCTCATCTCACAAGTAAGGCCATTGCATCCAGAAAATGAAAGGAGTTATAACCTCTCTGTACTCTCCTCTCATCAGGCCAATAATGGAATACAATGCCCATTTTGGTATGCACCTTTCCAAGCACCTGCAGCAATTGGAGAGACCATGAAGGTTCCTCACAAGGATAATTCAAGGTCTTCAGGATCTGTCCTATGTGGATTGTCTGAGATAACTGTCACTTCAGTCTTTTTCATACAGACTACTCATAGGTGATCTATGCCTTGCATATGAGGCAATCTTTGACCATGCTTTATTTGAAATGGTGCCTATCTGCAAATCAAATGGTACATGCGTAAATCACTCTAAAGTGTGACAGCATTACAGAATGCTGGAGGGACAGATTTGTCTCCCAGAGGTTACCACACCTTTGGCTTGGACTCCCACTTCATGTCAAACAGAGACCTCATTGGTTCTCTTCAAATGCAGTCTGGACGATTGGATATGTAACCATAATTTCACACTGGGGTTCCACCTGTGTTCCTCCTGGACTGGGGCAATTGTTGCTGATTATGGAAGTAAGGGTAGAACTTGGCTAGGCTTGTAAGGGCCCTAGAGCCCTTAGCCTAGTACCTTCCTATAATATGACTCAGTCATAGCCCATCTGGGAGTACATGAGCTGAGAAATATCTCCCTAGACTATACTTAGAGATACTTATTTGAAGATGTCTATGCAGTCATTGACACATGACTTAAAGACACAAAGAGCACACCAACAGTGCAAGGTTAATATGCCTTCCACACATTTAGATTAGCTAATTCATAGGCAGGGGCTAAAGATGGAGGTGTCTATATGTACATCAAAGCTAAAGATATTTCAGAGCTGGTCAAACAGGACAATGCACTTAAGCTGCTCCATGTTCAATTCACAATAGGCAAAATACATTCTACTTCCATGTAAGCTATAGCCCCTCTCTATGTCCCACGACACCCATACCATGTATGTAAACTTATTAGAAACACTAACCATCCACCCAAGACCATATTCATGGGTGACTTCCATTATCCCTCTCTTACTTGGAAATCCTATATGACAACAAACATACTGGAACCGAGATTCCTAGCTTTTGTAAACACAGACTCCCTGGACCAGATAGGCAATACACCAAACAGGGGTGCAACCATACTGGATCTGGTCCTCGCTAATATGGGTGAGTCATGCGCAATCTCGTACTGTAATGTCTTTCCTGGTAAGGTCCGAACACAAATTGGTTTCCTTTGAAGTAAAAATGAGACATGGACCCCCAGCTAGCCATGGAATATTCAGGAACTACTGTAAGGCTAACCTCTAGCTATTAGGTGATAAACTGGTCAAATCTCAAGCCCCTATAACACTGAGCAGTGTAGCCTATGCAGCAGTGTTCACAGATGCCCTGTACGAGCATGTTAATAGCTGCTGAGAGGCAGCTATACCCACCAGGGAAAAGTAACAAACTAACTGAAAATCAAACCACACCGGTGGAATCACAGAACCAATAGGCTGCATAACAGAAAGAAGAAACTCATGGCAAAACATAGGAAATGCAGCACACAGCAGGATAAAAGCACTCATCAAAGTGAACAAAACAGAGGACAAATGAAGTTTACCAAAGCCAGATCTGAGGTAAGTTCAGGCTCCCAGGCCAAGAACAACCACAAAGCATAGGTTAAGTATGTCTGCAATGTCAAAGTCAAGACACAATTGTGTGGAACTAGCTATAAAGAGGCATAAAAAAGAGCAAACATCCTGGCTGATAAAGTGAGTCCCAACTTTACCCCTGTCTCCCTCTCAATCTTCCCTCAGGAAATACCGTCACATGTAAGTAACCATACTATCACATGGGAACAGGTCCTTAATGGTCTCTCTATGAACAAGTACAATGCATCAATGAGCCCATACAAAATCCCAGCATGCCTTCTAAATAGTATGAAACATGACCTTTTATGGTCTCTAGAATTAATATTTCACTCTAGCCACCGAATAGGCTTTGTGCCTTATGAATGGAGAACAGCAGCGGTCATCCCTCTGCACAAAGGTGGGCCATCTACAGACCATGGGGAGTACAGACCCAGAAGTCTCACTAGTCTGATATGTGTAGCCATGAAAAGAATTATCATGGAAGTGATCAATATAGATGTAGTATACCTCCAGACACTGGACTAAACCCAGTTTGGTTTTGTCAAGGGCAGATCATGCCTACCCAACCTGGTGGACCTATTTGAGAATGTAACCAAAGCAATGGATGAGGGAAAAATGGTTCACACTGCCTACCATGGCCTGACAAGGCATGTGACACTATATCTCCATCAGACATTGCTGACAAACTCAAGAGGTTAGGTACAAACTGGTATGGCAGCCAGTGGACAGCCAATTGGCTCACAGAGAGGACTCAGGAAGACTGCAGAGGGGAGTCCACCTCTGCAAACTGGCCAGTCACAAGTGGACTCCTTCACAAATCATTTCTCGGACCACTCCTCTTAGGCATTTACTTGCCTGAAGTCAATGCCACTGTCAGTGGCCTCTGGTTGACTAAATTTGCAGATGATTGCAAATTAGGAGCTGTCATTGAATCCCACACTGACACAAATGTTCTCCAGGAGGGACTGACACAGATATATAACTGGTGTCAGAGCCATGAAGTAACACTAAATGCCAAGAAATGCACAATACTATGTTTTGGGAAATCATCCACCCCTGGTAACTATCATATTGACAACACACCTTTAACAGTTAAACCAGTAGTCAAGGACTTAGGGACACACATAGATTGTGATCTAGCGTTTGACTGTCACGTGTGTACAGTAATGGGGAAATCATTCTATGTTGCACAACTTATTAACAAAGGTATGACATGTAAGTCCAAGGAGGTCATTGTTTCAGTGTATTCTGCATTCATCAGACCTATCATTGAGTGCAATGCAACTTTTGGTATGTACCTAGCCAACATATCCAACAATTGAAACATCACACAGATCCCCCACAAAACCAATACAGGGTGTACATAAAATGTCCTATGCAGACCACATCAAGGCCCTATCCCTGGATTCTGTGTCCCACAGCCTTTGAAGGGAAGATATATGCCTGCCATACAGGGCATTGTTAAACCCCATTGTAGACCACCTGCATATCCACAAAACAACTAGCACCAGAATTACCTGTTCTACAGACCTACACCTTGCCTGTGGTATAAATAGGATGTGCTGGAGGGACACTCTATATGGAACAGGCTCCCCAACTATGTGAAGCAGAGTTTCACCTAATGCAAATCTAGTGCAAGTTACACAACTGGATGGGGAACATGACAACCATCCCTGCATTGGGACCTATGTCTGTAATAGGTACAGAGAAACTGTTAGATGTTTCAAGCCCCTACTGCAAGTGTTTTAATCTCCCAAAACCCTGCATACACTTATCAAGGGTATCAGACCTTGTCAGAGATTTGGGATGCATGGCTGGACTTAAAGAAGCCCTTGTGTCCATTAGCCTAGTAAACACATATGGACCCATGCACCTATAGTGTATTACCTTTCTGATGACATTTCTCTCCTATACTGATATTCAATCATGTACTCTGACATTGATGGATTGATTGTAGATGTGTACCCATCAGTGTCTCCGACACAATCTTGAAAATGAAACGTAACCATTTCCATGAGACACATGTCATTGTGTGACTCCACACCCCTTGCAACAGCATCCATCATAAAGTGCACAAATAATGCTACACACATTCTTAATAGCAAAGTACAATATGTGTAAATGACCAGTACAAGTAGCATGTCTATAGCAACAATGGATGAAACTAATTCATATTAATGTAGATAGTCATCCTGTGCATCAGACACATAGCTTTATTTCCCTGCATCCATGGGAAAGATGATAGGAATGTGGCACCGTTTTCATCACTTGCACAGGTTGTTGTGTGGGGGTGCAGAAGGGCTAGGCTGACCCAATAGTTTGACAGACATGTGTGTGGGTCAGGAAGGGAAGCAGGCAAGATGGACAATGGGAATGTTTCATGTGTGTTTCTAGGTGCCCTCAATGTGACATGGTGTGTGAGTGTCTGCATGAACGCAGCCAAGCTCAGTGCTAGCCTTACATGTCTGTATGATGGACAGCTGTGAGCCATGCACGGTAGAGCTGACAGTTCATCATCTCCACCCCCCCAAACTTGAGAACTGGCTCTGCCAGGAGTTGCACTGGCACCTATTGCCTGCTACATCTCGGTGTAGACTGCACACTCCCATTGGGACAGCAGGATGTACTGCCACTATGGGAGCATGATTGTGCACAGCCACATTGACTTTCATCAGATGTAGTTGCTGACCGATGCTCAACTCCAAGACATTCCATTACAGACAACATGTGTTCCAAGACAGATAGTGTGTGATTTCTCTCTCAGACCTACCTCATTCCACTGTGTCAGTCAACCATTCCAGGGTATCAGCAACACAGTGGAGGCAGTCATGTATTTCAGACTGTACTGCATACATAACCCAGAGCATTCATTGGGAGTTCTTTTCTGAACATGCCTGTGCCATACACTGAGTAACACGTGATGAGACACCTGCGACAGGTGGTGGAGGGACAGCAGGCCTCCTATGAACAGCCCTATCAATCCACCTGTGTGGAATCTCACCAACTGTTTGGCTATGGCCCTTGCCAACAGTCATTGAAGTGACAGTAGCCATATTTCTATGTTCAGTGTCTCCACCCTCCAACTGCCCAATATTTGTGGCCTCAGGAAACTGGGTATGTGTAGACAGACTGGCTGTGTATGGTGATAATGAGGGTGAATGAGTTATGTCAACCTCTGTTTCTGATTCAGCCTCTGGATAAACACTTTATATAAGTAAAGCTTTCGGATACAATCCTTTCTCAATACAAAACAATGCATAGAACCAGCTCTTTATATATAGGTCCAAATATATCACATGACATGCACCCAAAATCACATGATATGTCATCCAAATCACAAAAACATTTTAAAGAAACATTTTACAAAAAACTTTTTTTTAAAAAACTTAATACAAAAACTTGAAATACTTTAATAAAACTTTAAAAAATATATATATTTAGATAAAACTTCAGGCTAAGAGAGATTAGCTCTACTTAATTTAACTAAAATAGGTTTGAGACTGACTTGGCTATTCAAGCCTGGTTTTGAATCACTCATAAGTCTCAAGATCCATTCATATTCTTTAATTTCTAAGTGATTATTTAGGTCCCCTCCCCTAGGTGTAGGTGTAACATGGTCAATAATTCTAAACCTAAAAAAATGCTGCTGACCAAATTCCTCTATATGTTTGAATAGTGCATTCCTGTCATAGCATGTCCTAATTTCTGACTTATGTTCAGTCATCCTGTCCTTAAGCCTGCGGGTAGTTTTGCCTACATAGAAAGCATTACATGCCTGGCAGGTAGCCAAGTAAACCACATGGGTAGTAATACATGTACCTGCTACTCTAAAACTAAATGTCCTACCATTGATAGGATGCACAAACGTATCATTTTCTGTACTACAAATGTCATCACAACAAGAACAGTTGTGACATTTGTGAGTACCATATTTCACTATAGTAGATACAGGTGTAGTCCTCTCAAAGTCCTTGTAGCATAGTGAACTCTTAAGGGTCCTCATATTCTTATAAGAGAAATTGGGTTTAGGTCCCAATAAACTTCTTAGTTCATCTGATGCCATCAAGATGACCCAATTTTCAGATATAATTTTTCTAACAGCGGGTGTCCTTAAATTATATGTAGTTACATATCTAATAGGTGCTACAGATGTTTGTTTGCACCTAGAGTGCTTTAGTGTCTTGTAGTAACTTAAACATAGAATCCATATAATCAACTCGGTTCATAAGAACCACAGCACCTCCTTTATTAGCCTGTTTTATAATTATATCTTTACAGGACTGTAAGCTCTTCAAAGCCTTAAATTCACCATAATTTAAATTAAATCTTTTTTTCTTTCTGGTAGATGGATTAAATAACTGCCTGATATGAATTTCACAAATATCATGAAATGCTTTAACCACTGGAGTACTGGTGGGTACAAACGTTCACGCGCTTGTTACCCCCAGTAGCTTCAGAACCACCAAATAGCAGTTTTAAATTTAAAAGTTTGGAGAAGATTTTTAAATCAGTTAATGCTGATACTAAATTTTCTTCACAGCAAGGGATGAAATTCAGGCCCTTTGAAAACAATGAATAATGAGTGTCATCTAACTCTATCGCTGATAGATTCAACGTGCCTCTGATAACTTGCGGCTTTGTTTCCCCAGTCCTAAAGGGCTCTCACTTTTTCTTTTATTGAGAGTTAGATGACACTCATTATTCATTGTTTTCAAAGGGCCTGAATTTCATCCCTTGCTGTGAAGAAAATTTAGTATCAGCATTAACTGATTTAAAAATCTTCTCCAGACTTTTAAATTTAAAACTGCTATTTGGTGGTTCTGAAGCTACTGGGGGGGGGGTAACAAATGACGTAGTACGTTTGTACCCACCAGTACTCCAGTGGTTAAAGCATTTCATGATATTTGTGAAATTCATATCAGGCAGTTATTTAATCCATCTACCAGAAAGAAAAAAGATTTAATTTAAATTATGGTGAATTTAAGGCTTTGAAGAGCTTACAGTCCTGTAAAGATATAATTATAAAACAGGCTGATAAAGGAGGTGCTGTGGTTCTTATGAACCGAGTTGATTATATGGATTCTATGTTTAAGTTACTACAAGACACTAAAGCTTTTAAATGCATTACCAGTTTGGATGTGAAAATTAGTTTTGCATATGTAAACATGGTTGTGTATGATTTGCAATTGAGTGGTGATATAGATCTTGAGTTATTTAATTATCTCACTGTTACTTGTCCAGTTATACCACATCTCTATGGTCTCCCAAAATTCATAAATCTAAGCTAGATCCACCTATGAGACCTATT
Source organism: Protopterus annectens (assembly GCF_019279795.1). NCBI lineage: Eukaryota > Metazoa > Chordata > Ceratodontiformes > Protopteridae > Protopterus > Protopterus annectens. The sequence continues at coordinate 170,972,570 of NC_056730.1, read as the reverse complement.
GTCTCTGGTGCGGGTTGGTTACAGAACCCATCTCGATTTATCTACATGGGCAACTGCTTCCATACCTGGCTAAATGTGATTCTATCATTAAAGATAGCTTTGATTTATTACAGAAATTAAGGGGATGGATGGATAAAGAAAAAGCTTCTTTAGTTAACAATAAGTATCTTTTAGTTTCTTTGGACATTGTATCACTCTTCACCGTTATTCCTAATGATATAGGCCTGGAGCTTTTAAGAGAATTGTTGTGGACACATACATGTGATAATCCCAACAAAGTTGAAATTATCTGCAGCCTTATGGATGTTACATTGAAAAACAAGATCTTACTTTTTAATGGCTCCACATATTTACAACTTACAGGGGTGGCTATGGGTACCTCTGTAGCCAATACTTATGCCAACCTGATACTCTATCAGTGGGAAAGAACGATTTGTTTGGTGATGGGAACCCATTTAAAAGTACTATCACATTTTTTCAACGCTTTGTAGATGACTGCCTCCTACTTTGGAAAGGTAGCCATGAGGATCTTGAAAAATTTCTGGAATATCTAAACTCTGCATCTACTTTTCTAAAGTTTAAGATGACAGTATCTGAAACTTCTATTACATTTTTGGATTTGAAGTTAGATCTTGCTGGAGATACACTACAAACTAGTATCTTTAGGAAAGAAGTTTGTTCAGGTAGATACACTTATGCCACAAGCATGCATGCACCTCACATATTTAGAAGTACTGTTAAATCTCAATTCTGCAGACTCAGTAGGCTTAATACCGATGATGACTGCTTTGAAGTACAATTAAATGAGATGGTTAATGATTTCTTGCTTAGTGGGTATGATAGATCTCTACTTTATGAACAGGTCATTAAGATTAGGGAAGATAGGCAGACTTTATTTAAACCAGTTTTGTATGAGGATGTTGTTAGTATTGACTCTAGGTGCAAACAAACATCTGTAGCACCTATTAGATATGTAACTACATATAATTTAAGGACACCCGCTGTTAGAAAAATTATATCTGAAAATTGGGTCATCTTGATGGCATCAGATGAACTAAGAAGTTTATTGGGACCTAAACCCAATTTCTCTTATAAGAATATGAGGACCCTTAAGAGTTCACTATGCTACAAGGACTTTGAGAGGACTACACCTGTATCTACTATAGTGAAATATGGTACTCACAAATGTCACAACTGTTCTTGTTGTGATGACATTTGTAGTACAGAAAATGATACGTTTGTGCATCCTATCAATGGTAGGACATTTAGTTTTAGAGTAGCAGGTACATGTATTACTACCCATGTGGTTTACTTGGCTACCTGCCAGGCATGTAATGCTTTCTATGTAGGCAAAACTACCCGCAGGCTTAAGGACAGGATGACTGAACATAAGTCAGAAATTAGGAGATGCTATGACAGGAATGCACTATTCAAACATATAGAGGAATTTGGTCAGCAGCATTTTTTTAGGTTTAGAATTATTGACCACGTTACACCTACACCTAGGGGAGGGGACCTAAATAATCACTTAGAAATTAAAGAATATGAATGGATCTTGAGACTTATGAGTGATTCAAAACCAGGCTTGAATAGCCAAGTCAGTCTCAAACCTATTTTAGTTAAATTAAGTAGAGCTAATCTCTCTTAGCCTGAAGTTTTATCTAAATATATATATTTTTTAAAGTTTTATTAAAGTATTTCAAGTTTTTGTATTAAGTTTTTTAAAAAAAAGTTTTTTTAAAATGTTTCTTTAAAATGTTTTTGTGATTTGGATGACATATCATGTGATTTTGGCTGCATGTCATGTGATATATTTGGACCTATATATAAAGAGCTGGTTCTATGCATTGTTTTGTATTGAGAAAGGATTGTATCCGAAAGCTTTACTTATATAAAGTGTTTATCCAGTGGTTTCCTGCCTTGTTCTTTGCATTTTGGTTCCTGGCGTTTATTTTCTTCTGATTCAGCCTCTGCAACCCCCAGCTATGCCTCAGTTTGCTCACCATCATCATCAGAGTCTGGAGAGACACTGATAACAGTTTGTGAAAGGGACAAAGACCAGCCTTCCCAGTCACCTGTGATAAAAGGAGAGAGTAATTCATTAATACTTGCACTTCTATGCTCTGCAGTACTATGGTGCAATATTTGATAAGCTGTATACATGGCTATCACTATTACAGACTTGCATAACTCCCAACATTACATAATAGGACAAGCGGACATTATTCTCTAACCCTAATCTTTAACTATTTGGAAGTAATTCTTCATTAAACAAGAATCTCATGAGCAAAACATAAATTATGCACACTGTTGACATTCTGCAACTCTCAGCACAGTTGACAGTTATGGTAATCTGTAATGTCCTGACAATACTGTCAAGTCAGTCACTATGGTCACAACTACAAGGCAGAGGTATGACTCTACACTGTGGACATTCAGAAAATATCTGTCCATTTGGCAATCATGCAGACAGTACATCAATCAAGCCAGCAGATCATGGATGACACTTTTGCAAATACTTTCAACTATATCTACATCTCTGACAAAACTGTTTTGTGCCTACCAGCAGCAGGAGCACAGTTTCTTCTGATTCCTGACAGTCCTGAAAAAAACGAGGGAGAGATAATGGCAACAGCACTACATGTTACAGTATAGCAGGAGTAATATGTCTAAATATCTCACATAACAGCTATGTGGGTCATAATCTCTACATGAGCTTAAAACTGCAGCTAACCTCATTCCCATCACAATAAAGCACCTGACACCCATGTAAAACTATATACACCTTGATATGCTGAATGCAACAGTATTCTAATGCAGATCTAACTAAGCATACCTGTACGCTCCTCTTGAGAGGAATAGGTGGCACCCATGTCCATAATATATTGGCTGCTGGATCCCTGGGAAATGTCTTGTGTTGCAAGGCTTGCCAGGAATTCTTCTGTGGCTGACAGAGGTTGTTCTGCTGCACCCCACCACCAGTGACTTGATGATCCCTGGCCATATCAGCTGCATGTCTGCGTGCAGAGTGTATCATATCTATGGTATGGTGTCACACCTGCTTCTATGTTTGATTCTGTTGATCCACGGCAATAATGTTATGTTCCACTTCTTTCCACAAGTCTACTCGCTAATATCTATTTGTCCTCCCTCTGGACAGCAGGACTTGGTAGTGTTTGTACAAAGCCTCAGTGTTGAGGTCATTTTCTGCCTCAGTAAGTGGGGCTCTGCATCGTGCATGCATGATATCGCCTTCAATACAAATAAATGAGAGCACATGTCAGGATCACACACATGGGAGTACAGTATGTAGAGATACAGCAATAAAGGGAGGCTATCAGTATTCACTGCTTGATTACACATCTCATATTCAACAGTGTGTCAAACATACAAAGGGTGTTGGTGCAACTAGGATAGTTGCAATAATGACCTACTCCTGTTTGTGCCATGACAGACGCTCATGTATGATCACACACCCAACACAGGAGTCCATTGTAGTGTGCCTCATAGAGAACCGCCTCCCTTATAAAATGCAAAAACAACAGTGCCAACCAAATAGCAGTGTACTGTTACAACTGCTTCCAAAGGAAGTATCCGGGAGACCTGTGTACCTAGTTAACACACAGCATTATTCCCTTGCTGTAGTCTACATCCTCTGTAGATGTAACACACCCAGAGAACAATGGCATGTCATCAGTACAGTTCTAAGAAAGGCTTAGTGATATAATCTCCATTCCTACTAAGTATATTCAAATATATGCATCATGTTGGAATCAAAATGGTTACATACCTCATGGAGTACGATACTCCTCTGTTGAAAGATACAGCTATACAAGTACTGTGTCAATGAGTTAACCATACAAACTAACTCTCATACACAGTGGTTCCCCTAGCTAGGAGTTTGCCTTTTTAAGCTGGTTCTCATTAGCAGATGATTGCCTCTGAACCAATCTATGGCTCAGAAATGTTACATGCAGCCTACACAGCTGATTTGCAGTATAATCAGCCATTCCCATGCAACTACTCAATAAGATATAAAGTCTCAATGTAGATTCCATCCCCTTTTTCATATGTTAGGGTGGAAATTACTGGGGTAAAGATACTATGACAGCACAGAGAGAATGTTTGTAGCAGCTACTTTTTACATACAGATGTGTGTGCTACAACAGGCAACAGGCATAGTTAGGCTGCAGAATGTGCAGGGCAACAACACTTAATGAGTAACTGTGGGACCTGTAACAGCCTTGGTGTACAGCCAGAGCCTGATTGAGGGAATCCATCCCACTGGTAATTAAGGTATGATTTTAAGGTAACTACGATAGCCAAAAGTATCATTAACAGAATAAAAGGTAGCATGCTTGGTGTGTCCTAGAATAAGGTAGGAGGTACATTAACCATTATGTCAACCAGTTGGATAACTGCCAAGTCATGTGTTATGTAATGGTCATCATCTGGAATGTGTGTGCTGGAAACCCTTGCTTCTGACATAACTTCCATTTGTGTATGCTACTTGTGCAGCTGCGGTTGCCTGTAATATCACAAGCAAACCATTGTGGGCTACATTCTGATATAACTGGGCCTCATTTTAATTATTTATTTATTTTTTATTTATTTTTTATTTTACATTTGTTGACCGGGCTAGTCCAACTGGATACATGTCCATTTTCAGTGGAGGCCCGGCGAGATAAGCTCCAAACTATGCTAAGTAACAATATTACAAAGAATAAATGAAAAAAAAATGAAATAGACAATAAAGACAGAAGACAAAAATACACATCAATAAACATTTATATACCTTTTCTTCATTGATTGAATTTCTGAAAGTCCCCCCCCCCCAAATGTAAGCAGAATGATTAGGTAAAAGGATAGACATTTGTCTTAGAGAAAAGTAGGAAAGGTAAGATGGATTTAGGTGGTTATTGGGTATGTTAAAGATTATACCTACTAGAAAAACAGAAAGAAATGCATATAAGGTTGAAATGCAGGTGCTTGGAATAGGGTGGATATTCTTATTTTATGAATACAGGGTAGTTTACAGGCACTAGAAGACAGGAGAAGATTAAAGCCAAAAAAGCAACATTAGTAATTAGGTTTGGTTATTGAATGATGGTGAAAAACAGTAATACTACATTTAGTTTTAATCTGGGTTATTGCATGGGCAAAGCCACTGGGTTTTAAGGAGTAGTTTTATTCGATTCTTGAAGAGTGGTAATGATGAAAGTAATTATAGATTGCTGGGAAGCCTGTTCCAGATTCTCCCTACTGAATTAGAAAAGAGGGAGTCATCTGCTTTGTTAAAGGATTTCTGGATGGTTACTTGTAATTTATTCGCTGAGCGAAGGGTAGTGAGATTACTATAGGGAGAGATGAGGCTACTGAGAATAGGGGTGTTGGTGGGCTGATGTAGTATTTTATGGGTAATGATAAGTTGTTGAAAAAGTATCTGGTTTTGAAGTTCTAGCCGACCAAGCTGTTTAAGATTTAGACAGTGGTGGGTTTTAAATGGGGAGCCAGTGGCAAATCTGGTAATGTTGTTGTAGGAGGTTGCCAGTTTATTAAGGTTACTTTTGGAGAGATTGGTATAAATGGGAGAGGCATAGAGGAAGGTAGAGATAAGGTGGGTATGGGCAATGGTGGTTCTGGCTTCAGGGGTAAGAAAAGATTTTATACGATAGAGAGAGCCAAGTTTTCTGTTTACAGTTTTGATAGTCATGTTAATATGTGAATCAAAGTTAAGATGTTGATCAATTGTTATGCCTAATAGTTTGGTAGTTGGGTCTGGTGCAATGATAGTGCCGTTACTAGTCTTGACAGTGAGGTGAATAGGGGAAAACTTAAGTGTTGAGGTAAAAAGCAGTAGCTTAGTTTTTTTGGCATTTAGTAGGAGGCAACGTTGTAGGAACAAATTCTCAACTGAGCTAAATACAGTTTGAGTAATGGTTTGGAGTTCAGGAGCAGAGAAGGCAGTACATACTAGAGTAGAATCATCTGCATATTGAATGCAGGTGGCTTGAGGAATATTTAGATGTAGATCGTTAATGAATATAGAGAAGAGGAGAAGTCCTAGGATAGAGCCTTGTGGGACCCCCAGAGTAATAGGAACATGAGAGGAAAGGTGATTGTCCCAGATGACAGCTTGCTGTCTATTTTCTAAGTAGGACTTGAACCATTGTAGTGTTTGTGAGGTGAATGAGAGAGTATTTAGTATGTTTAGAAGTATTTGATGGTTAACCATATCAAAGGCTTTAGAAAGGTCAATAAAAAGTGCAGCAGAGAGCTTATTATTGTTACGATGTTTGTTAATGCAGTCAGAGAAGGATAAGAGTGCAGTAGTGATGCTATGAAAAGGCCTAAAGCCATGCTGACAATCTGACAGAAGGTTATTTAAGAGAAGGTGATCAAGAGGCTGTTGGTGGATACATTTTTCCATTAGTTTGGCTACAGGAGAAAGTAGGAAATTACATACTTCCAAATCCTCTGGGAATTCATACTAATGCACGACCTGACATTCTTTGCACTTTCTAGTGTTGTAACAGGAATAGTTTAAACATGGTCCTATCTGTAAGCCTTTGACTTCCATTATTTAGAAGCAGGCATTCCATCTGTACTGCTTTGGATGGATAAATAGGTGATGAGACAGTCATACATATCATAATTTAATATGGTGATGTACACATACATGTATTCTAAATGCTAGACACAGCTGTATTTGAACCCAGGACCAGGTGGATCAAAATGTCATGTTTTTAAAGCATTTGACAGATTGAGCTACAGAGTCACTGCTATAGAAGGTGCATTTTTACAAATTGTAGATATAACTGCACACTTACCTGCTGTTACATACCTCTCTTACATCTATTATTATGTGTATGGATTTATAGTGATGCATTTCTCTACCAGAGTCCCAGTTAAATGCCTATTTTCCATTGTTCTTTTAGCAGATTTGGGTGATACGGTGCGATGCATCACTTAAACACACTTAATGAGAAGAAAATTAACTGGCTGTGTGGCTTGATGGATTAATGCACTGTTCTTCAGGTGTAATGGTACTGTGTTCAAAATAGGAAGCAGATGTACTTTTAGAATGTGATTATTATGCTTTCAAATACATGTATCAATATACCACCATTTAGCATACTTCAGTAATGATGCATGTAGCACAGTATCGTACAAAAATATTTAAAGAAAAGAAAAATTGGGGAGATAGGACAGTGGTGAAATGGGGTGCAAACAGAGGGAAAACATAGTGAAAGGCAGGTAGGTATATGCAGGAAGGGTCTAGGAAAGAATTATAGCTATCCATTCCTTTAATGGCAACAACTGTGCACTTTAATAGTTTTTAGCTGAATTTGGACTGTCACCCCCATAGAGAAGAGTAATGACAACATAAGTGCATTGTCAAGCCAATTGGACCAAATTAAGTGTGTCCAGTGGACATGTCTGCAAAATGCAGAGCTATGTATGGGATGATATTTTATTTTTTGGGACAGGTGCCACCCCCCCCCCTTTTTTTTTTTAAGGACAGAGTGGAATGTTGGAGAGGGGACATAGGTATGTGTGGGGAAGGTAAGTTGGGAAGGTGAGGAAGCTTTTGCAGACAGACAAGACAGACAAGACAGCAGACAGGGTTGGTGTGTGACACAAGATGGGGGTGAACACCTTGGTTGGGGAGGGTGTTGTGGAATCCCAGTCCCATGGATGTCAGACACGTTAGCAGTGTGGCTCAAGTCCTCACTCATGGGACTGTCAGCAGTGCACCTTCACTGCTCCTGTAGAGGCAATGGTTGATGTCGGCACCTGGGGCGAGCTTGCCCCACCAGGATGGACAGCATGCTCTCCATCTGGCATAGGTGTGCACCAACAGTTTGGTTCAAAAGCCTACACACCATGCCTGACAGTTGGTCTTGGGTGATGAAAACACCCCTCCACCTCCACTTCCAGAAGGGGGACCATGCCCAGCCTGTGAGGCATAATTACCCGATGGAGCAGATAGTGCAGGGGCAGCAGAGGGGGCACCATCAGGCTGTGGCTCAGACATGCTGGGACCCAGTGCCTCGGCTGAGGGAGGCACAGTAGGTGGATCCCCGGGAACCGGCCTGCCTTGTCATGCTGTGGTAAATTAAATATAAACATAAGGAAAAATAAATATAACCAAAACAAATGCAATTAATAACATAAGAAAAAACAATAAAGAGTAATGTAAACAAATTGGAAATAATATAAAGAGGAACACAACAATAAATAATGTAAATGAAAACTTTTTGACAGCAAAGCAATATTAAATTATACATAAGGCCAACATAAAAGGTAATAAATAATATGATAAATCAAATGATAATAATAAATATATTTAATAAACAAAAGAAGAAAAGAAGGGTGGAGTGAGAGAAAAAAGAAAATTAGTAGTTTCACAGATAATATAACTAAACAGACTGCGACAACATACTTCTAGATATGTTAGAGTTCACTTGTGAGATCACTGACTGCTATGCCATTTATTATTTGAAAAGCAACCCTGTTCCTTATGCACACACTATAGTAGAGATCATAATGCATCCAACAAATGTTCAGTATTGCTTAAATTGTATACATGATGTTTCACTAACATAGCTCTCAACCTCTTAGCATGGGACAGTATGGGCCAAGCCATACATAATGGTGGTACAAAGGTACAATGACAGGCAACATTCTTACACAGTGTGCTCATAGTAGCAAGGTATTCTGATAACAGTTTTACCATTAAATTGAGTTTCATGTGATGTCATATATCTGCAAATCAAAGGATCAGACATATGGGGAAATATTCATTACACTCTGCAAAAATTGTGACAGTTGAGAGGTATGTTCTTGTACACTGATTACACCTGACAACTGGACATTTCTCAGTTGGCTAGTTAGGGATTAGAACCCACAAGCAGTGACTACAGGAATACTGAAAGTTTTATCTTAAAATATAAATTATCAGACCATCATCTCCTTTTAAACTTATATTGATTCATGTTGTGTCAAATCTTGCATTTACAAACATGCATAGCTGTGTAGGAGTTCCGTTGCCTTACACATTTACCCTGTTCATTTACTGACTGCAACCTACAGCATATAACAGACAAAATGAGCAGAACACAATATTGAATCTTAATCCGAGTATTGCACAGCATTTATTTCTGATGTACTTTATCAGTATTGCCTACTGCACATATGTAAGATGTCTGGTGTTGGATTAGAAATCACAAGCAGTGACTACAAGAATACTGAACATTTTTTTTGAAAACATTAAATTCTCAGAGCAACATCTCTTTTTACGCTTTATCGATTTATGTTATTTCAAATCTTGATTTACACACATGCATAGCCGTGTAGGAGTTCTGTTAACTTACATGTTTACCCTATTCATTTATTCACGCAACCTACAGCATATGTCAGACAAAATAAGCAGAACACAACATTGACCCTTAATCTGGGTATTGCACAGCATTTATTTATGACATGGTGAAACATTATTGACTGCCATACATTTATCAGTTGGCTGGTGTGGGATTAGAACTCACAAGCAGTGACTACAGGAATACTGAACATTGGATATGAAAAAATTATCAGAGAACCATCTCCTTTTACACTTTATTGATTCATATTGCTTCAGATCTGGCACTTACACACATGGATAGCTATTTAGGACTTCTTTTAACTTACACGCTTTACCTATTCATTTATTGAGCGCAATCTACAGCATATTTCAGACAATGAGCAGACCACAACATTGACTCTTAATCAGGGTAGACCACAACATTAACCGATGGTTGAAAGCTATGCTACACAGCATGCTTACTTGCTTTAACTTGCTTTACCAGTTCAGATATGCACTGACAAATTAATAAAAATGTATGATGTCCCAGGTATTTCGTACATGATTGAGACTGCAATATCTGTATTTACTTTATTTTATTATTAAGTTATGAATTAAGTTATTACTTTATTGATTTTCTTACATACCATGCGCTTGCCCCATCCTGGCCAAATGTCTTGCATGGGACTGGACATTGCAAGCCCTCTCTTCATGCAGCTGTGGTTTGAGAAGAAAACCATTATGGATACAGTTTTGAACAGATTCAGCTTGTATATTTATAAATTACTGGAAAACATACTTACATATCTGTGGGGTGTGCCCATCTCTTGCCTCTTGGATCCAGGTGTCCAAGGCTGCCCTCTTCCTATGACACAGGTCATCGTAGTGGTGATGACACTGCTCATGAGTGCGGGGGATACCAGTTGCACTGGTTAGGTCTCTAGCCAAACTATCCTAGGCCTCAGACTTATACTCTGAGCCCTGGTAGCCACCCTGCAAGAGTTGGGGTCCATAGAGTTATACCAGGAGTTGAATGAAAACTCTGGACTCCTGCACACCCCACCTTTGTGCCCTAAAGTGCACACATTCTCCCATGATAGCAGCCATACCCACAGTCAAGGTCAGGCTCCAAGGAATAATATGAAATTCCCACCTATTGGCCTTTAAGTAGGCGGCATTCCCGACTTTGCACGTCATACTGTAACTTTCAAAAACTTGCCCAATCACTTAGCATTGTGCAAACTCGCACAAACCATGTTTAAGCAAAGCTTAGCAATGTGCAAACTGGAAAAGACCATTGAGCATGTTTAAGAACTGCTTAGCATCGTGCAACTTTTCTAAACGTAACAATTATTTAATTTAAAGTCAACAGATGTTTCAATCACCTGACACAGTTTCACAGCACTATATGTAAAAAGTATCACTGCCCAGAATTTACCATGCTATAGGTCATGACTCAACCTATCTAGTCACTGGGATAGTGAAAGGAACTTGTATATCTTCGGATATACTGTGAAGGTGCCTGTAAGCATAGCGTAGCTCCACTGTGTGGGTTTGCATATTGTTAAGCACTGCAGAACTACTACAACAACTGAATACATCTGGTTTCTATTTTTAGCTGTCTAGTGGATGGCTAATGTTTACGTAAGCCACACTACTCTTAGCTAAATAACACAGCACATTGGGCAAACAAGCACATAAAGTTTAAAAAAAATTAAAATTGAACACATTCGGTTTCTAATTTTAGATCTCTAGTGGAGGTCTGATGCATGAGTGTGCAGTGCTAAGCATAGCTAAATAATGCAGCACATAGTGCAAACAAGCACATGAAAATAAAAAAATATTAAAATTGAATACATCCAGTTTCTATATTTAGATGTCTAGCGGATGTCTGATGTATATGTGCGCAAAGCTAAGCATAGCTAAGCAATGCACTGTACCATGCAAACAAGCAAATAAAGGTGAAAAAAAAATAAAAATCCAATTTAATGAAATAAAATGCATTGTACACTTTTCGGTCAAGGTTAATGAGCCAAAAGGTATGTGGCTGTGCCATTAGTCTTGCACCAATTTAATATCCATGTTGCTGTGACCTCCCTTAGGAATACACCATAATTAATATGTATGGCGTGCTGCCAAGGGGGAAGAGTGGCCTTATACATGGATACATTCCATGTAAGCTCTACATGGAGCCTACATGGACTTTATTGAATCCTGAGGTCTGTCTTTTTTGTCTAATGTATTTGTGCACTTTTACTTTGTTAGTGCCCCATAATGGTACATTTTTGAGTAATATAAGCATAACAGGGTCCTGTAAGTTTTGGAAAACTATTTTAATGTTGGCACTTGCAGGAATTATATAATGGACAGTCACTATTTTGGGCAAAATGGACATTACATAACTTGTCCACTGTACCCATTTTGCATTGTTCCTTTAGTAATAAGCTAGTGTGGCTAAAATATTTGCTACTATTTATCATAGCAGGGGATTAACGACATATAAAATGTATAAAATGCCAGAGAATTAAGGACATGTAAAATGTATAAAATGTCAGGAACTAAATTTACTGAATATAAATCTGATCTTATTTAGAGATTGAAATAACTTGTTCTCACCTTCACAAGCAGTTGGCTGTATATATTAACAAAAATCAAAGGAAGCATATTCCACAGATTAAAGTAAGCAGTCATTTACGTATACTTGTCAGCAGTTCTATGCATCTGAGTACTGTATGATTCAAATGGGAGAATATATCAAAGACCTGTTTATAACTGGAGATGGTGTGATGAAATGCAAGAAGCATAAATTACAAAGTGATTCTTAATATTTCAAGAGGTAATAATTTTTGCTTGACAACATCCAGCCTTAAAGTAATAATATTATATGTCAAATTCTGCAGATATTATATTCCTTTAATGACTAGTCTGACTTCTACTTATGTATTAAATGAATACAAATGAGCCACAAGAGGGGCTTCATTTTCAATACAGCACTGTCAAATCAAAGTGAAAGCATTCAGGGCATTACTGAAAAAAAAATCACAGACTAAGCATTTCACACGAATGTCTTATAGGGTTGTACAGGTCTTTTTATCTCAATAAGTGAAGATGGAACTATACAGAAATGTTCATGTTTTACTGCTAATCCTTACAACTGTCAGAATTTGTGGTATTAGTTGTAAATAGGTCCCAACACATCTAACATTCCATTTGATATACACACTTCTCCATATTAGAAAATGAAAATTTCAGATTCGTATTCAAAATATGTTTCAGCCACTTCTGAAAGCAGGACACTGAAGTACATTACTACAAACAGTTCTAAATGACTGCATCATTGAAACTGATGAAGTTCTTAATGAAATAATGCGTGCCATTGAATTGTATTAAATATTTTTCATTATACAAATACATTAGAAATGCTGAATTTGATACATCACTTAATACAGAGGATGTAGCTGAAGCAGACAATGGCAAGTGAAACAGAAATGTTTCTTTCCTATATTTCATAAAGATAATCCCTGGGATTCAATAAACTCTGTGCAAGAATAGCATTACTCTTGCATGGAGTGATTCGTATCCGTATAGCACAGCACCACGCCTTGTATATTCATGAAGACAGACTGCTGTTCAACTTAACTGTGAACGAGTGTAGGGGTGTGTTCAAGTAGTGCACGGGCATTGAACATGCCCCCTGCACTCAGAAAGTGCCGTATGGCACTTTCTAATATCATCTGGCATATTAGAGAATTACTCTAATATTATACCAGTGTTTCAGTGTCTGTGGACACTGAAATGAAATAAATGATCATTTTCAGTGTCTGCAGACACTGAAATAAACATGGCATCAGGAACGAAATGCAGGGGGTATGTGACAGATTCTGTGACACACCCCCTGCATTGTAAAAGTGCTGTATGACACATCCACAACCTGCTAAAGCAGGAAATATGTACAAATGCACAAATAATGGGGGGATAAATCCCTCAAAAGGGGCACAACATACATATTACCCCACAAACTTAGAAAGCTGATAGAAAACAGGTCATGCATTAGCATGAATTACCAAAGGATAGAGGTCTGAAAGCAAATGTATGCCAATATTCCCAGACAGGAGTCCATGTGGACAAAGGCACACATAATGGGGGGGTGGCAATAAAATAGGAACACCTCTGAAGAATTGTCCTCACACACTTAGAAAGTTGATAGAAAACAGGATATGTATTAGCAGGAGTCCCTGAAGGATAGAAGCCTGAAAGCCAAATGAATGCCATTATTTCCCGATTGCAGTCCTCAATGACTTGTCAGAACACCACAAGACTTACTTATATAACATAATAATATAATAATAATATTATATTTTTTCTAGGCTAAGGAATGTTGAAGCATAGCTAAGTGGGTATGCATTATGACCCTGCACTTACCATAGCTTAAACATCCCATAGGAGATAAAAACAAATATACAGGTAAAATTTCCAAGCTGAGGTAGTGTAATGGTCAGAGTCCTGGCTTTACATACAGGTGTTCACAGTTCAAGTACCAAGAGAGACAACTTATTTTTCTATGTGAAAGTAGTGTTAAAAGTATTTTTGTAAACTTAAATTATGTAGCAACTGTTTTTTGACAACCAGGATAGTGTAGCTGGTGTACAATGTAAGTGTGAGTCCATATAACATGTGAAACTACCCATGTCAACACATGTGCCCCACACAGTATAGTCACAACCCTTGCCAATGTAAGGAAAAGACATAGAGGGATGTCATGTAAAGTATATGATATACACTTAATAAATGAAAGCACTCCTCTGATATATTACAAAAATTAAAAGTGAGCAATGGGTATCAATGCTCAGCTATGCTTAGCAAGTGTAACCATTGCTAAGATGTGATTGCTAAGCAGCAGGCAGCTCAGCTATGTGGATTTGTGCACAGATAAACACTGCTCAACAACCTTTCCTTTAAGCAGTGTTAAAACCGGCTCAGCAGATTTGCTCACTGCTTAGCGGAGCTTAACCTTTTCAAAATGGTCCAATGACAGCAAAGGGTGGGAATATAGCACTATTTAAAAGGGGCAGGTGTGAATACAGTCATAACCAGTTATAGCTAATCTTTGCAAGCACCATGGCTTGTGTAGGTGAGGGTGTGCACCTTCGGGGCGCAGTGCTGGGGCATCCACGAGTCCAGGGTCATGGTTGGACTCCTAGTGAAAGACCATGAGGAGAGACTGCTGCAGGGCCAGTACCAGGGCTCACAATATAAAGTGGAGTCCTGGGACCATCTCGCATGTGATCTCACCAGTGCTACTGGCATCCCTCGAACTGTGTGTAATGAATAAACAATGTTAGCTCATTAGCTAGACTAATAATGATGTACATGATATCCATTAATAAAAGTTTGAGTACCCTTTAATAAAATTACAAACACCAGACTGTTGTGTTTACTTTCATATATTGTGGTAGGAATACAACTGCGTACAGGTTCTGCATAGCAACTATGGCTCTGACAGCATGAATTAAATGAGGCTCATCTGGGAAAGATTGCGGGGCTGTAAAACAGGATATAAAACCACATGAAAGGTTCCATGCACTAAGATCTGAACTCTGAATAGTAATGTGTATTTTACTGTACCCTCTGCAACATTGCCATGTGTTAGCCAGTGCTTTCCAGACTGTAATATCCAAAGTATTAATACAAGAACTATCTGCCATGCATAAATGTCAGAATTACAAGGTTAGACTGTCCAAACCAGAGAGTATTAGGCAGGAAACAGTCAAGCACCAGACAACAGTTCCTCAATAACTCATTGTGATGAAACACAACCTTGGTGTACCTTTTTGCACAAAAAGACATGGTTCTAATCCCAGTAGTGGTAGTAAGCTGTATGCATATTTTCACCCAAGAAAATGTAAATATGTGCAGAAACAGTAAGGTAGTGTTAACAGAAATTTCCTCCACAGGTCTGCCAGGTAAGGAAACATTTGTAGTAGCTGTAAGAAGGCTTTACTAATACACTATGTAAAACACTTCCACTTCCCAACCCCATGTTGCAAATGACAGCACGATACATACATTCACCAAGCACTTTGCCAGATACATGTCCCTCAACTGTCACGCTGTCACGGCTAGTGGTCAGTGTTGCCAATAACCAGAGAGACAGATAGAAATCCAGGTGGAGTATGTCAGTAGCACACCCACACAGCATGAGTGCAGGGCACCCCTTTCAGTGTCACATATGTAACCCTGAATATGCGAATATGTGTACAAACAGTCAGGTAGTGTTAACAGAAATTTCATCCACAGGTCTGCCAGGTAAGGAAATGTATGTAATAGCTGTAAGAAGGCTTTACTAATACACTGTGTACAACACTTCCACCGTCCAACCCCAGGACCATAGGTAGATGTAAAGTGAGGTCAGATCTGCAGAGTAATGAGTAGAGTAATGATCAGTACAGTTGTGAAATACTGAAGCCTATACGGTTGTATCCTTCTCTCTCCCCACCCCTATCTGCATCAGTAATTATAACACATGATCAATGGGTATGTTTTCTCCAAACCTACTGTTGGGACATGTGTCCTATTGTTCTACAAATATTGACTTGTGTAAATATTAATAAACCTTGTTCAAATACTATCATTGGTGGCCTGTTGCTGTCAATGTAACCTGCATGAAGTTATAATGCTTACTGTGGTTCCATTTCTGCATGTGTTCTGTTTGCTATGCAACTGTTTCAAAACTGTTTGATGGGTTCAATTGGAACACTAATGCATGCTGTTATAACTAATCTTGAAATCTGTTGTTCATGGTTAACCAACATATTTTGTAAAACCTCAACACCATAGCATGTCTGGGAAGGCAGATCCTGGTCGATCCAATGTCCCGCCTCATCTAGCTGTGGCACCAGGCCCAGGCACTTCTGGGACCCAACCTAGGACCTTCTCATCTGCTGGCCCTGCACCACCTTCAGGTGGAACCACCTTAGGGGATGGGGCTCATCCACCCCCAGGAGCGGGAAAGGACAGGCACCTGTCACCCATAGTCGGGTACGGGGTTTGGTGCACAGTGCCATCCAGAGTTTGGTGGTCAGCTGTGCCAGATTGAGGGCCACCTGGCAGATCTTGAGGGTCAGCCTGCCCCTCCTGTCCAGCCCCCAGCACAGCCACCTTTGGGGTCGTGAAGGTGCATTGGTGACTGCCCATGGGTGGGGACCTCAGTCCCACTGTATCCATTTGGGGCCTCATTGGCATCCGATTCCCAACCACCCTCCCTGTCCAAGGTGTTTACCCCCACATTTGTCATATACCGCCCCTGTCTGCTGTCTTGTCTGTCTTGTCAGTCTCCCTACCCAACTTACCTCCCCAATTTTACCTACTATCCTTCCCCAACATCCCACTCTCACCTTAAAAAAAGAAGGGGCATCTGTTCCCAAAAAAAAAAAAAAAATCTCACCCCATACATAGCTGTCCATTTTGCACACATGTCCACTGGACACATGTAATCTGGTCCAATTGGCTTGACAACACATTACTGTTGTCCTCACCCCTCTCTCTGGGGTTTGAGTGTCCAAATTCACCTCCAAATTTTGTAAAAATGTGCAGCTGCTGCTGTATAAGAAACTGAACAGCTATGGACCTTCCCTACACCCATCCTGAACATCTCTAGCTATCTTTCATATTGTTTTTCCCTCTGCATGGCCCTTTTTTACCACTTTCTTATTACCCCTTTTTCTTTTAAAGAAATTAGCATGGGTGTAAGTGTGAGTAAGTGAGTTTGTGCAATGATAAGTGAAAGCAACACAGATTAAGCATCTGTACATTTAACCATGCGGTGGCATTGCTTAGAGTTGCACAAACCCATTCAGACCTGCTTAGAACTGCTTTAATCATTCTGTTTCCATCAGCTACTGTTCTGCCTAGCAACCAAATCATCAGTGCTGCCAAGTCTTGGACCCAAAGCTCTGTACACCATAATCAGAGCAATGTACCACTACACCATTTCAGTTGTAAGACTTGTTAATGCATTTTCAAACATATCATGCAGTAGAGCCATTCAACAGTAGGGAAAAGATTCTGTAGAATCAGTCATGATTTGTATATATACATATACACATGTATATATGTATATATGTATGGTGATGCATATATATGGAAAATATATACATAATATAAATAGAGATATACATATAAAATATATGCATATACATACACACATATATGTGTGTGTGTGTGTGTGTGTGTGTGTGTGTGTGTGTGTGTGTATATATATATATATATATATATATATATATTTCTATATAAAATATATATATATATATACACTATTCTCCTCCTCCTTGGTCTGTGGTGGTTGTCAGCATTATCCTCCTGTCCACCCTCAGGCTCTAGCACATACTGATGGATCAAAGCAATGCCAGTCACTTACATTTTTCCAGTTAAAATTACCCTGCATGTGTACACCAATGGTGCAGAGTTTGTGGGAAAAAACAGACTGTAAGATGTCAGCATAGTTTATACTGTTGTGCAGAGTTTGTGGGAAAAACAGACAGTAAGGTGTTTCCATAGTTTATACTGTTGTGCTGCAGATGCTGCCTGTATGATTGTCTGACTATGATGGATCCCACCTGCTAGCTATGTAATTGTTTCTTGATTGCTTTTATTCTGTTATTTTCCTTTTCTATTTCCTCCCCTTTTAAGCCCCGAGGTGCACTGCACAAACCTGGTACCCAAATGTGAATAGTCCTGCTATTTCCATTTTTTTTTTAGACCAGGTGTGCACCGCTCAAACCCATTTAGCTAATGTAAGCACAAAGAAATGGCCCTCCCTGGACGCAAATACGCTCTTCATTTCATGGAATAAGTCAATACAGCCTCGGACACACCCCCTTGCTTAGCTGTGCTTAGCTAAACTTATCTGTGTGCCATAGGGCTCCAATGTGCTTACACCATGCCTGACACACACCCTTTTCATGTCTGTTGCTCCTACTAGTTACATAATCATGCTATAGCACCTACACAGCTAGGTGCCGTTTGGCACTTAGAATACATTTGTGATTCAGTAAATTTCCCCTCATTTGCATACCCCACTGCCTTAGTCCATAGTTACTGCACTACCCCAGAGCCTTTCCTCTTGACAACCACTGTTCCCTGGTACTGTTTTGATTCTGCATGCCAGACTATAATAGCAAAATGCAGATTTCCCTTAAAATTGAGTTTTCACATTTTATTTTTTTTTATTTCGGCATGATCCCATTTGCGCACCGCTGCCCTATGCTTAAAAAGCCGAGATATGCCAAAAAAAAACTTTGATTTTTTTATAAAGGTGAAGCACTTTTCCATGCCAATGGTCATATATTTGGCCATTGGCATGCCTAAAGAGTATAACACATGCTATTTTTGGAACTGTCATGCCTCTGTTTTGTTTGCAGAAATGTATTCGGCTAGTAGCCAAATACATTTCTGCAACTAACTCTGTTCTTGCATGGATACTTGCCTGCTTGCTGAATCACTAATTCACCTCATTTGCATGATTTTCATCAGCAAATGAGGTAATTAGCATTCTGCACTGGTTTTCGTGCAGTTGCAGTGTAGGCAGGCTTGTGCATGTCAGAACACTAGTTTACTGGTTCGCTCTGCGGCTATATTCCATGCAGGAGAGGCTACACTGTTCCTGCATGGAAAAATACATTTATTGAATCCCGGGGAATATGTAGAGCCAGCAGCAAATTGTGCTATAAATAAGAAGAGCTGGCCCAGCATATAGTTACAATGGCAGTAAAAAAACATAAATCAGAAGTGTTTACAATTTGACTTAAATGAATTAATAACTTTAAAACAACTTCACTTTCTGTTCTACAAGTATGTGTTCACACAGAAATATAAAAGGAAGTCTTGTTTACATTGAGAGAGAAAGACATGTAAGCAATAATGCCTGACAAGATGTGTGTTACTGTGTAATTAATGCCTGCCCAGAGGTGTTATGCACCCTTGGAAGAGCATTAATTACATAGTAACACACACCTTGGAGGGCATTATTACCATTAGAGAATGGACTCTCTGTAAATTGTGTTTTACTTACTTGTTTTTTAGTACAATATTTTTTTTATATATTTTTGATGTAAAATACTTCCTCTGCCTAATGTTGCAAACTTGATGTAGTTTATGTTAATGGTGTTGGAGGAAGCATTTTACATCCAAATAATAACACTTTAAAAAATGTCCAGGTATTTACTTTATTTTTTTGGTTCCTTACTCCTAAAACATTTGGTTTGTTGCCAGTTGTTAGAGATGAATGTCACTAAATAATGATATAGATTTGAGTTTTAGACTTTCATTTTATTTAGAAAAGTCATTCTAACATAAATATTATTACTTAAGCAATTTTTATAAGAACAAGAATTAAAATCTGTTTTTATTTTTGAGCCTTTGTTCCCCCTTTATTTTATTTATCCAGATTTCTTTAGCGGAAAGGTCAAGAGGTATGCAGACCTCTTTACTACTGCTGCCTGTGGTCGACCTTTCTCTCTTGCAGGCACACACACAGACACCTCTGCTTCAGAAGATGCAAGCTGACATAAATCCTAATGTTCAAGTAATGTTGTGATTTCTGTAACAGGATCATTTAAAATATGATCCTATTTTAAGCCTTTGTCCCCCGGTTTATTTTATGCTTATCCGGCTATGTTGAGCTAAGACCTCTTATCAGAAGAAATCTGGATAATTCCATAAATAATGGGGGGACAAACTCCCTAAAATAAGGACAATTCATATTGTTCTTATAAACTTAAAAGAGTTGATAGAATATCAAGTTTCACATTAGCATGCATTTTCTGAAGTACATCAAGTCTACAACACAATCTGTCTTTATTCTTTGACTTCAATTCTCACTGATCTGGCAGAAAACCAAAATTTTTATGAGGAGCACACCAAAAATATGAGGCAAAAATCTGGACATTCTGCAAAAATCTGGACAGGTGAGAAGTATGTCAAGAGGTTTGCAGACTTCCTAACTGTTGCTGCTGCCAGGGATAGCTCAATTGCTTTCACTGTTCACTCTCTCTCTCTCTCTCACACACACACACACACACACACACACACACACACACACACACACACACACACACACACACAGTCTGTTCTGCTTTCATATATGCATACACTCTCACACACAGACATAAACACATACAAAACAGTAAAAGTACAGCTTAGTGAGTACAAAACAATTCAATCAATCTTGCTATTCACTCTCTCTCACAAACACACACAGACACACACACACAACACAGTCTCTCCTGCTTTCATGCACACATTCACTCACAGACACAGGCAGAAGCATAGGCACACACACACACACACACACACACACACACACACACACACACACACACACACACACACACACACACACACACACACACACACACGGCAGCTAAAGCATTGCTTACTATTGATCTCACTTTCACTCATATGCATGCATGCACTTACCCACACAGACATAAACACACACACTTTTTTTTTAAATTTTTAAAATTTTTTTTTCATTTTACATTCGCTAAACAGCAGAAGCACTGCTTAGCGAGAATAAAATAATGGCAGCCATGGTTTGCAGTCAAAAGGATAACATTTACATGCATGACAGCCTCCTCCTCGAACATGGTAGGAGTGACAGTTGGAAAGTCGATGTTCATGTGTACGTTCATTTAACACAGGGCAGGGACTCACAGTTGACAGAAATTGTCTACTTTGTTAAATCACCGAAATGATTTTTGTTTTTTTGATAATAAACCAGCAGCCATTATGCTTTTTTTTTGTACAGCTCCATGGCAGCTTGATATGCTGCCATGAAGCAGTTTTTCAGAGGGCATGACTTGTATATTAACACCCAGCTGGAGAATGTTCTCCAATCAGAATGCGGTCTATGGATCACCCATTCTCTAATGCATGTTAGACAACTAGGTCCTTTAATGATATAACAAAATGCATAAATCCAAAAATGTACAGAAGAGGCAACACCACAGCAAAAACCAATGTATAAACGTAGATTTAATAAAGCCAAAATTCAGAACAGTGAGCACTTTCACGTTTTAAAAATGTTTCATCAGACTTTCATACTACATACATTCTTCATTTAATTTAAATAGTAACTTCATTAACACAACTTCCAATCACTTAATAAATTAATTATGACATCACAAACATCAATTATCTCTAAAAATACATCATGTAACTCTAAAAGCTACGTAGTTTAATTCACATTGTATATATAAAAAATATAATAGAGCTATATGTTAAAAATAAAAATAAAATCAATATAAATAGATGAAGGTGCTTAATGTGCATAGGACCTTGCTGCTAGGAATGGCTTTAGTGTTATCTTGTCATTTAAACCACCCATTCTATGGGCTTGTAAACATATAATCCATCTATTTTCTTGTTCCTCAGTGTAATTTTTACAAGGAACATTGGCTTGAAAATGTTATTTGGACAAACTAGTAATAATGATTATAATGCATTTAGAAACCTACTTTTGTGCTGCAAATGCATCCGTTATTAGATGCATTTGAAAAAGCACGTGAACATGATTTAATGCAGTTGTCTATGTCACAAACTAGGCCAGATTTTTTTTTTATTTAAATGGTGGTGAATATGAAGCGTTGAAAAAAATGACAAAACAATAATGAAATAATAATTAGACAGGCTGACAAAGGTGGAGCTGTTGTTGTATTAGATCATGAATTTTATACAGGAAAAATGCGAATGTTGCTAATGGACAATGAGACATATAAACCTTTAGACATGATATTATTAGATAGAAGCATTAAAAATGTGCACAGTGATTTGTATGACCTACTACTGTGTGGAATGATAGATATTGATTTATATAAATACTTTTTACTGGAAAAACCTGTGATTCCAGTTTTCAGGGGGCTACCCAAAGTCCATAAAAGTTTGACAGACCCAGCGATGAGACCTATAGTCTTGGGAAGGGGTTGGCTCACTGAGCCCTTATTCATCTACCTAGAAAAACAACTTAGATCAGTAGTGGATAGTGCTGAATCAGTGATTAAGGATACACAACAGTTTTTGGAAGGTTATGCCAACTACGTACATTCTGGAGATGACATCAACAATGATTTATTAGTGACATTAGATGTAGTTTCCTTATTTACCTCCATACCAAATACAACAGGTATGGATTATGTGAGGCTATTATTAACAGAAAAAGAGGTTCCTAGAGACTCAATCATGAGATATATGTTACTATTAGATATTGTTTTAAGTAACAATATATTCATGCATGATGAGAAGTATTACCTACAAACCACTCATATGCCAACTTGGTGTTGGCATATTGGAAAAGCGCTTATGTGATAGGAGATACAGAATTTAGTGACTATATTAAATACTACAAATGGTTTGTGGATGATATTTTCCTTGTATGGAAAGGAACCAGGCAACGACTGGATGATTTTTGTCCTTTACATCAATGAGACCACTGATTTTTTATCTTTTGAGTGCAATAGCTCTTATGAACAAATAGAGTTCTTAAGTATACAGTTGACTAAGAAGGGAGATGGTATACACAAGATATGTACAGAAAATCATGCAGGAAAAATAGTTTGTTACCCCGTAACAGCATGCACCCTGCACATATCTATCCAAATATAATGAAGGGGCAAGCATTTAGAATATCAAGGCTGACTAGCCATGATGAAGCCTTTTATGATATATACAAGGTGTTGGCTGATAATTTTTCATAACAGGGATATCATGACAATGAGCTAGAGAAGGCATTGAATGAGAATATGGTACAGAAGAGGAGGATGGGGAGGCCATTTTTTCGTAGGAATAATGATATGGTAAATAATAAAAATGAGAATGAAGAGATGGATTTGCAAGGGCATAATACGACTAGGATAGTAATTCCATTTACAAATAAGAATATGAGAGTTAAAGAAATAATAGATAAAACCTGGAAATTATTAAGTGCAGATGACAAGATTTCAACAATAGTAGGAATGATACTGAGCTACACATATAGGAACACTAAGTCTTTAAAGAGATTGTTATGCTATGAGGATGATAAGAACATGAAGGAAATATACTCCGACAGACAAGGGACATTCGCCTGCAGGAGTTGTAACCAATGTATTACATGGTAGGTGATAACAAGTTTATCCATCCAAATACTGGACAGGAATACATCTTTAAACATTATGCTGATTGCAAAACAAGGATTTAATATATCTGGCGCAATGCCAGGTATGTAAATCCTTCTATGTGGGCAAGACAAATAGGACACTTAGGGAAAGAGTCAGAGAATGCGTATATGCCATAAACAAAGAGGATGAAAGTAATGCACTGGCTAGGCATGTGATGACTCATGGCATGACATATAAATTCAGGTTTAGAGCCTTAGAATTAATTAAAAAACTGGTAGACTGGGTGACATTAAAAATTACACTGAGGAACGAGAAAATAGGTGGATTATACATTTACAAGGCCATAGAATGGGTGGTTTAAATGACAAGATAACACCAAAGCAGTTCCTAGGAGCAAGGTCCTATGCACACTAAGCACCTTCATCTAGTTATATTGATTTTATTTTTATTTTTAACATATAGCTCTATTATATTTTTATATATACAATGTGAATTAAACTATGCAGCTTTTAGAGTTTCATGATGAATTTTTAGAGATAATTGATGCTTGTGATGTCATAATTAATTTTATTAAGTGATTGGAAGTTGCGTTAATGAAGTTACTATTTAAATTAAATGAAGAATGTATGTAGTATGAAAGTCTCATGAAATGTTTTTAAAACATGAAAGCGCTCACTGTTCTGAATTTTGGCTTTATTAAATCTACGTTTATATATTGGTTTTTGCTGTGGTATTGCCTCTTCTGTACATTTTTGGATTTATGCATTGCTTCTGGGAGGCACTTTGTCCAGGACTGTCTTGTTTTATTTTTTTATATAACAAAATGCAAACTGCAACTGCTCACCATTGATTCATCTACCAAATCTCAGGAAGAAATGACATGAGACTTACTATTAAAGGATGTAAAACAAATAGTAAATAATTATTTGAGCCCACTTATAAAATATATTTGATAACTTTTTAAACAGCATATCTAAAGAATACAAAGATGGAAATGATCCACTTGGAAGCCAGTTATGTCAGGAAGGGTTAATTTTCATGAAAAAAAGGAACATTAAAAACTCAAATGAAGTGGTTACCATTTTACTTATCTGATGCAAGTTACCTTTTAGAAAAATTAGGAATAACCTCAGACTCTAACTATTTTTGTACATTTATGTTTCAAGTTCATGGCCTTTGATAATATACAACTTGGATCTTAAATATTTATATTTTACTCCAAGAAGAATCTCTGTTCTGGATATATCATATTATTGACAGAGACACTAGCTTTTTTGTGTTTTGCTGAACAGTTTATCTGTGTGACCTTTTACCCTTTCAACTGAATGTTATTTGGGATATTCTGCAGGTATCTTAGCATTTACAGAGATCAGGCTCTGTATTTTCAAAGTATAGCCAAATAATCCACTTATGTTGTACTGACAAGCTCAGAAAATGGGTAAAACATTGCATGTCTCATTGGCCTTAATTCACTAGTAAAGGCTTAAAAAGTGAAAAGTCAGGGGGGGAGTTCAGAAGCCATGTAGCAGAAACACTGATATGTATTTTAAGGATTATATGCATTTATCCCAAGTGCTTCCAGTATGGTATGTTTAAGGCAGGGATGTCTGACCGTTTTGGTTTAAGGGCCACTTACAGTACAGTTAAGGAGCCCCTTACCATACTTGGCAAGTTTGGGGGGGGGGGCACGTTACCATGATCAATACATATCTGTCCATTCATAATGGCTTGTTATAGGAGATACTAATGGCCAGATAAAATGCTTTGGTGGGCTGTATTGTAGCCCTAGGGCCACCTATCAGACACCCCTGGCTTAAGGTACTATATAGCTTTTCTGGTTCTTTCTTGGAGTTTAGATAGATAGATAGATAGATAGATAGATAGATAGATAGATAGATAGATAGATAGATAGATAGATAGATAGATAGATATCCATTCATCTCTCTTTATATATTAGATATAGATATCTATATCTATATCATATATATATATATATATATATATATATATATATATATATATATATATATATATATACACACACACACACACACACACACACACACACACACACACACACACACACACACACACACACACACCCACACACATTAACACATTAGATGTGCATGCATTATATGTTCAATAACTCATTTTGTGGTGTTCAAACAACCTGAAAATTATAATATCATGCTGATCTTGTATTAAACATAATGAAAAATTTGGCAATAATTTTTCAAGTAAAGAAAGAGGCATACAAACAGTAACACATAAAGAAATTATCTTCCACTGAGTCTTGAAATACTCAAGTAAGGATATCAAAACTGATTAAAAAAAGTTTCATAAATTTGCTTAGTCTGAAATGAAAAGAAATACAAAGGTTGAATAAGACACTTACATTTTATTTTTAAAATATATAATTTTTCTTTAGGGTAGTAATGAGTAGGGACTATTAATTTTATTAGTCTAAACAAGTTAAGCTGACTGGATAATAAGGTATAATGCCACAGATGGTGAGTGAACTCGACAAAATGCATCTGTTAAGTGCAATAATGCAGACGTAACATTGTTCCATCAGCACACTTGGTTCTTCCTTACTATTCCTGACTTTGGTGCCTACTCTATTAGTTTGCATGTCCTCCCTTTGTCTTGTGGGTATTTTACCAAACTACGTGGTTTCTTCCTACATCACAAAGACGCATTTGTAGATGAACTGATGATTCTCTAACCTGCCTACCTGCAAGTGTGCAAGCAGCATGCACTTGTTTGCATTTGTGAACAGGTGTCAGGTAATGGACTTGTCACATTCACAAATGGTTTGCTGGTTCTCTGCTTTATACCTAGTGAATGCCTGAGATGACTCTAATATCATATGATTGTGAAAAGGATACATTTAATAACAGTAAAAGTAAGAATAAATGTAGTTCAACAGATCTTGTTTACCTAATCCTTTTTTTTTTTCGTTTTGTGATAATCTTATATGATGAACCTTCTTCTAAAGAAATCAGGCACACTGGAATGTGCTTAGGGTTTGTCACAATCTCACAAACATCACTTTTATCTATTACCTGAGTCCTTTTTCTTAAGATAGTATTTTGCATTCATATGAGGTCTCAAAATTATAATGTAACACTTTGGTAAGAATATACAGCTGAGTGACCCTGCTGTTGATGATAAAATTGCAAATATCTCCACTGCAACTACAAATTTCCCTTTTGTGCTCATGTAGGCTGGTATGAAAGATAACCAAACACTGACAAACACTAACATACTAAAAGTGATGAATTTAGCCTCATTGTAACTATCAGGTAACTTTCTGGCTAGAAATGCTACTATGAGACTCATGGTTGCCAGAAGTCCAAGATATCCAGGCATGTAATAGAAAATAAGCAGTGAGTTTTCATTACATTCAATTTATAATTTTCTCTTTGCTGGAGTTACTATTAAATTGTGAGAATGGTGGAAAGTAAGTAATGCAAACAGTACAGATGATAACTTGAATCAGTGACCCACATACAATAATGAGACATGCAGTCTTAGAACCTACCCACTTCCGTAAATTGCTTCCAGACTTTGTTGCATTAAAAGCAATAACCACAATGATGGTCTTTGCAAGAACAGAAGAAACAAAAATAGAGAAAAATAAGCCAAATGTAATTTGACGCACAATACAACTCACATTGTTTGGTTGTCCAATAAATATTAAGGAACAGAGGAAGCATAAATTAAGGGAAACAAGAAGAAAATAACTGAGGTCACTGTTATTTGCTTTCACAATTGGAGTCTCCCTGTTCTTTATGAAGATCCACAGAATGAAAAGAGGAATAAGTGACAAAATAACAGCCACACAAGTCAAGGTGTGCCCCATTGTATCCCCAAAGGAGAGAAACTCGATGACGTTTGGAATGCAAGTGTCTCGTCTCTCATTAGACCAGTAGTCCTCTGGACATCTGAAACAATCTGCAGTATCTGCCAAACAGAATAAATTAGTAAATCAGATTGTAGATAGAGCAAAAAAAAAAAAACGAGATGGATTGCAAAGTTAATACTTAAAACAAGTAATCTCCGTTGTATCCCCGAAGTCTAAAAACAACCCACTAAAGTGTAGTGGGTCTAAAAACAAAACAGTGTAAGAAACTTCTCTGTGTGGAAGATTTTCAGTCCATATATTTCTAGTTAATCACTGTATATAATCAGATCAGACAATAGTAGTAGAAGTAGCGAACGTAAACTCGTCAAGTCAAAAAGTAATAATAGAAAATATATAATTCTACAGCATTACTAAGTATTCGAAAGTAATCCAAGCAAGGCAGGTAGTCTGTTTCCAGTCGAAAATCCTTTATTAAGTACACAGACAAGTGATCTAAGTAAAACAAAAATAGAGTAATAATTTCCTCACAAGCTTTCTAAATATATATATACTTTTTATCAGGCATGGGAGTGGTTTATTGTGCTGTAAAACAAAGTGTTATTGGTACACATGTTAAATTCACATCCCATACTAATTGTATTTTATTTTATTTTTTTCTACAAATTGGTTTTAAATACCATTTTAAATCATTTGAAATGTAAGTGTATATTTTGTTTCCATCATCATACATATATATATATATATATATATATATATATATATATATATATATATGTATATATATATTTCAATTTTTTTTTTCAACTTTATTCAAAATGATGGTAATAACAATACTAACTAATTACACAATTATATAGGTTTTTAGGGTTCTTGTACACAGACCTGAAGAAGTCAAGAAGGACGAAAGCAATCTTTGTTAACAATAGGTTATGAAAATAGAAACTGATTTTTACATGCAAAATGTATATGTATATATTTATATATAATTTTTGATCGCAAAATGAACTAAGGTTTATATATTTCCAGCCATGTAGTATATTGCCTTGTATATAAAATCACAGACTTAATAATCTACTTAATAGTTTGGTTAAATAAGATGTAACATTAAAGTACATTAGGGCTATATATTATTATGACAGCTACTAGGTAGGGCAGGACCAGCTCGAATGTCACACTGATGGGGGAAGGGATGTGAATTTAACATGTGTACCAATAACACTTTGTTTTACAGCACAATAAACCACTCCCATGCCTGATAAAAAGTATATATATATTTAGAAAGCTTGTGAGGAAATTATTACTCTATTTTTGTTTTACTTGGATCGCTTGTCTGTGTACTTAATAAAGGATTTTCGACTGGAAACAGACTACCTGCCTTGCTTGGATTACTTTCGAATACATAGTAATGCTGCAGAATTATATATTTTCTATTATTACTTTTTGACTTGACGAGTTTACGTTCGCTACTTCTACTACTATTGTCTGATCTGATTATATACAGTGATTAACTAGAAATATATGGACTGAAAATCTTCCACACAGAGAAGTTTCTTACACTGTTTTGCAAAGTTAATACTTCTGATTTTTTAGTTTAATCTTTTTCTGTAACTCTCAGCTATGTATTATGACCTATTAAGCACAATATTTAAACAATATAAATGAATACTTTACAGTAATGGTTTATGAAAAGGTGATATTTATTAAATGATTTTTGAAACTTTTTTGTGATTTCAGATTTTCTATTGTAATATATTAAAAGGTCTTAAATTGTATTCAGATCAAGTAGTAGCCACATGCCGTGTGTGTGCTTGTGTAACACTAAGGTTTTGAAATAAAAATGAAATCATCATCTAACTAAAACGTGAACCTATTAACTAAATATTACATTATTCTTGTAGAATATAACATAGGTATATCATGTGGTATTTTTTTTATCCTAAATAAAGTAATGTTTTGAAAGCAATTGTGGCTAGCAGAAAACTTTGACACTTTGTATCAACGTTTATGCCTCAAATGAAGATTACTTAAGGTAAATTACCACATTATTTTTCTGCCTGTAACTTCTCTCTTTTAATTTCTTTGTCCTTCAGCTTCTCTTTGTCACCCTACCTCTCCCCTTTCTATAACAAGTAAACTCCATACATCTCTCTGCTAACTGTTCCTACCATTGCACTTCTAATCTTGTTCAAGCAAACTTACATTTCTACTGATCTTCATCCTTAAATATCACTTCCTATCTTCTCTATTGTCCCAGTTACCTTCTTTCTTGCCATCTTCTCTCCAGCGACATATTGCTTACCAAATATCCTGCTTTCAAAGAGAACTGACTTGTCTTAAACATGAATTCATCATTCATCATTAGTATTTTATTATTTATTTATTTATTTATTTGCATTTATTTACCGGGATGGTCCACTGGACCAAAAAGTGTCCATTTTCAGTGGAGGCCCGGGGAGAAAAGCTCCACATACAAAAGAAATTTAAATACAATCACATTTTCTACATACATAGATAACAACTTAAAAAAACAGACATACAACCTGATCATACATTTCTAGCTAGCATAACAAAGGCAGTATACATTATATACAAAATATACAAAGTAAAATATAGCATCTGCTTTGGATACTGTAGTGAAGACATCAAGAGATAGTTGCATAACTGTTAAGCAGAGGGGAGAAAAAAGTTAGTGAGATCAGGTGGGGGAAGATGCTCTGTAGTCGTAGCCACATGCACATTTCCATAGGGCTAAGAGATGTTGTTTTAGAGACTTTTTGAAGGATATGTGATTGGAAATAGTTCTGATAGAGCTGGGTAGGGAATTTCAAGTTTTAGTAGTTACATAAATTATTGTTTAAGCATATATATATATATATATATATATATATATATGTAAATTATTATTGCATAGAAACTCAAACTGCATTCTGTGTTTGCAAGGATTGCAGTTCTGACCCTAAATAAGACTTGTCGAGATCCACATTTTTCTTTATCCTTTTACTCCCATTCTGAATTACTATTAAGTATCCTTTTTAAGGTTTTCTCCAAGCATTTACAGCCTCATTTGTTCTCTGGTACAGAGGATCACTGCCAGAACTGCCAGTCCAAAAGTCATCCTGGGGAGCCATCATTCAGTCAGAAATAACGGTTGTTTGTATCCTTGACAGTATCTTAGCAATGAGGACTCTTCTTCTTTTCACTAATTAACCTAAACTCTCCCCTGGATGGAGGGATTTGCAGCTCACATCAATGCAAGAGCCCACATTGCCTTCCCCATCACAACTGCATGCTGCTATACACTTTCCAACTGAACCTACAGCCAGTCAGTGGCTTGGTGGGTCTCATGCATGGCTCCAGGTCACAGGCCCATCTCTCTCCCTAAAGTTCTGCCGCAACTAGTGGCTGGCTCTATCCCCTCCCTTCCCCAGGACAGGCATGCCCATCCTCCCTGCTAGCTCCATCAAGCATCTCAGCTACTGGTCAAAATGGGTCACTAGGCTGTAGTCAGGGATTTTTTCCTCTTTGCCTCTGGACTGTCTTTTTGAGTCCCTAATTTTGATTTCTAATTGCAGTTGCTGCTCATTTTTAGTCTTGCTGTGGAGTCAGCAATGTGTGACTACTCGGCCTAATGTTAACATAGATTTTAAAATTATGACCACTAATACTTCTTGAGAAGCTAATAGTTTCTAGACTATTGCCAGTGTTCTAGAAGGTATACCAGCTTCTTTGTTATGTGAGGCACAACGGAAATTCATTGTATCTATCATGTGAATTTGAAGATTTGAAGTATAGCTATTGTATTTTTTGTTTTTGCAATCCACAGTGCAGTTGCAGCACTTTTCTCCATGGACATGCTCTGAATGGTTCTGGTCCTGCTGGATATACAAAGTACAAACAAACAAACAATGTGCAAAGAAAAAAAAATAACCATATCTTGCCAAATAAATCAAATACTTTTTAATATTTACTCCTGGAGTTTTGAGTACCATATTCAGTGTGTGTGTGTGTTATCTCTGACTTGTTAATTTACAGCAAGAGGTACATTTTCTAGTGTACTCACTTCTTGGCTAACTTTCTTCTGCATTACTTATATCTGGATAATTTTACTGTTTCATCACTGCCCAGTAATAGTGCCTTGATACTGGAAAAGGGTACCACAGTTAGACTTAATATTCTGTCACAGTAATGTGGTCACCTCCCTTTCATCCGACACTCTGTCCTAGTATTATTATTTAATAAGTATGACCTTACTATTTGGTTATTTTAATGGCATAATAAGTAGAGCATTGTTAAGAACATAGGGATACAAGTACAAAACTAGGCAAGCAATCATGGGCAACCATTAAATGCCTAGCTTTATACAACTTTAAGCATACACAATTAAAAAGATCTCACTTCCCTTTTTGAGTACTTCATAGTGCTTACCACCTAAATTAAGTAGGCTGTACATGATTTCCCCGGTATATATTTGTGTCTACCCAGACATCAAGATTAGTCTTAAAGGTAATCAGAGTAATACTCCGTTTATCCTTTAGTGGAATTTTATTTCAAAGGGTTAAAAAGCATTAAGTTAGGAGCCTGTCTCTCCTGTGAGTCATTTTTATTTGTAGTTGTAAATTTAGGTCCCAGTGTGGGTGAGTGTAGAGCCACTGCTTTTGTGAAAAACTAGGAGGTCGACATTTGTGTTGTAACAGAGACATGGTTCAAGGCAGCAGAAAGCACCCCTGCACTACCAGGCTATAACTCATTCACACCTTTCGGCCCTAGAAATTAGACTGAAGCCGCAAAGGCGGTGGTGTTTCCATATTCATAAAGGATGTGCACACCTCCAGACTGGTAGCCCAACATAATGCATCAGAGATACTTCAGGTGCAGCTACCATTGGGTAAGACAGCGATTCAGGTCATAGCCTGCTATAGGTCCCCAACCATGTCCCAAGACTCACACTCCATTTTCCTAAGCACTCTGGAGAATATTAGGGTCCAATCTAACACTCTCATTCTGGGTGACTTCAACTACCCCTCCATTAACTGGGAAAACTACTGATGTACCAATACACTTGCCCAATATTTCCTGGAATTCATTAATTCCAATGCCCTGGACAAGCTCATTCTTACCCCCACTAGAGGTACCAGCATCCTTGACATGGTCATTACTAACATGGGCGACCATTGGTCTACACCAGTAGTCAACTCCTCCCTGGTTAGATCGAACCACAAACTAATCACCTTGGAAATCCACATCCCTAACCCCCCCCCCCCCCCCGACAAAGGTAACCATCATGAAAAACTTCTCCAAAGCTAACTTTGAGCTCCTAAAAACAGAGGTGGATAACTTCACAGCACCCATGCAAATGCAGAACAGTTACATGACTGATGAATCATACCTGTATGAGCACGTACAAAAATGCATGGGTCTTACCATACCCAATAGAACCAAACACTCTCCTCCAAAAAAGAAAGCCAATCTGGTGGTCCCCTGCCATAAACAAACTCTACAACAGAAGGAGGAAACTGATGCAGAATAAGGTGAAGTCCCAAGACTGGAAAAAACTCCCTTATCAGCCTCAACAAACAGTTGAGATCCCTCATCAAATCCTCTAAAGCTAGCTATGAAAACAGAATTGCAGCAGATAGTAAAGACAAACACAAGGCCTTCTATAGTTATGTAAATAATCTCCATGGCAATACCCAGATTTGCTAAGAGCTACTGCGCAATGGTACCTCCTATACTGAGCCAACCGATATTGCCAATATACTGGCTGACAGATTCAGTGCCAACTTCCCCTCCCCCCAGGAGCAATCACAATACCAGTAAATTGCCAGGCACCCAGTATTACTGCTGCACAGGTTAAAACAGCACTGTCCCAGGCCAAGAATACAGCTTCTATAGGACCTGACAATATCCCTAGCTGTGTTCTATATGAACTACAGAGTGAACTAATACCTCACCTGTGTGCCCTGTTCAATCACAGCCTCACCTCAGGCTTTGTTCCTACTGAATGGCGCACTGCTACAGTCATCCTTCTCCACAAAGGAGGAGTGACTAAAGACCCTGGGAACTATTGCCAATTAGCCTGATGAGTCTGATATGCAAAGCTATGGAATGCATCATCATGGACCTAATAAACAAGGATATAGGGAATCTCCAAACTCTGGATCCCACACAGTTTGGTTTTGTGAAGGGTAGATCATGTTTGCTTAACCTGGTTGACTTCTTTGAGTCAGTCACCAGAGCTGTGGATGAAGGCAAGGTGGTTCATACAGCCTACCTTGATCTGGCCAAAGCCTTTGATACCATTTCCCATTCAGGAATCATAGAAAAATTCACTAAGCTAGGCATAAACCCCTATATCTCAAGGTGGGTTGCAAACTGGCTCACAGATAGAATCCACAGTGTGAAAGTAGCTGACTCCAAGTCAGACTGCTGACCAGTCACTAGTGGAGTCCCACAGGGTTTGGTCCTGGGTCCTCTCCTGTTTGGTATCTACTTCTCTGAAGTCCAGACCAACACAAAGGGACTTTGGCTGACAAAGTTTGCAGATGTTTGTAAGTTGGGAGCTATTATTAACTCCCCAAGTGGTGTTGACATCCTACAGAAAGGCCTCACTGAGACCAATGACTGGTGTGAGAACTATGGCCTTAAGCTCAATGCCAAAAAAAGTGTCATCATCCCCTTTGGGAAAAACCCAGTTCCCATGAATTACCACATCAATGGTAGTCCACTGAACACAGACAGCAACCTCTCTTTTGACTACCACATTGCCAATGTGGTCAGAAAGTCCTTCTATGTGGCACAACTCATTAATAAGGGTTTTGCATCCAGGAAGAAAGAGGTCATCTCCCTCTACTCTTCCCTCATTAGGCCAATCATCAAGTACAATGCCCCATTTGGCAAGTACCTCACTAGACACCTGTAACAACTGGAGAGGCCGCAAAAGTGCCTCACAAAGAGGATCCTAGACCTTAAACCCTTGTCCTATATGGACAGACTCAAAAAACTCCAACTATTCTCTGTCTCATATCACCTACTTACAAGCAGTCTCTGCTTGACTTACAAAGCCATGTCTGACCCAGCTCGATTAGAAATGCTACATCTAAAGAAATCCCATTCCATCCACACTTCATGCTCTAGAGACCTCAACCTCATTACCACAATCAACAGAACATGCAGGAGGGACAGGTTCATAACCCAGAGACTTCCCATACATGTCAAATAGAGCACCTCACTGGCCCTCTTCAAGAGAAATCTTGATGAGTGGATGAGAAAAGGAAAATTCACCCCAGGGATCACTCCAGCGTCTCTACTTGACAGAGGCACTGGGATCTAAGTTCGGGTGGCATAATGCCAGGGTAATCCTATGCGCTAGGCTTGTAAAGGCTCCATGGTCATTAGCCTAGTACACACCTATGAACCTATGACTAGGTCTTTCTTGGCTCATGAAGCAAAACACAGGACCTTCAGAGCAAGCTGTAGGCTACAGGGTGGAAGGATAGTTGTGCTGATCTATTGGGATAGCTGAAGAGTTTGAGGCCTTTAATTTTCACAGCTAGAACTATTTGAGGCCTTTCTAGATGAGCTGTATGCTTGGGTTTGTACATACCAAAGTGGACACTGTATTAGGTAATGGGTCAGATAAGAGAGGAGAAGGTGGTAATGTGACTTCTTTGGATCTTGAAGATATTCCCTTAGAAATTAATTGGGCCAGATAGAAGAATTTCCTTACTATAGTGAAAGCTTTATAATCAAGAGAGAGAGAGAGAGAGAGAGAGAGAGAGAGAGTAGTCTGCATAGTTACCCAGGTTTCTTATAACTGTATCTGTCTGAAAAGGAGTATCATTTATAAGATGTTTGCTGGAAGCAGCTTTTTTTATGTTTTTTTTTTACTGAATGGTACTACTCTGTGCTTTTCTACATTTAACTCATACTGTTTTTTTGTACACCAGGTATGAACATAGTCTAACCCTTGCTGCAACTGTTTAGTATTAGTGCTGACAATGCCCAGCTGGTAGTCTTGATCAATCACATTTCTGTGATATTGGTTTAGACGTCTGCAAAATAAATGCTAAACAGAAGAGGACCCAGCACTGATCCCTGCACTGCACAGCACTAATTTTACATTCAAAGAGAGTGACAGCAAATTTCAAAATGTGATTTTTTTTTGCATAGCCAATCTCCAGTCCAGCAGACATCATAGGTTTACATTAAGTTTATCTAAGTTTTCTGTAATATCAACATGGTAGATAGTGTCAAAAGACTTTCTGCAGTTGAGATAAGCAACATAAACTAAGTTACCTTTGCCCACAGCCTCTGTATAAGATCCTCTATGATACAGTATATTGTCTTGTCCCAGGAAGTACTGAGAATATTAAAGTGACTTTGACAGACATTCTAAGACTTGTGATTTCATGGAAAATTAATTTTCATGGATACTGGGGGCAGTAATGGGGGTAGGTGAGTAAAATTAGCACTAAATGTATCCGTTAATGCACTGACTGTATACTTGGGATTAGAATATATGATAATATTATGGACAGGTTCAGAGCATTGTTAGACATTATTCCTAAATTTCCTGTTACAACTGAGGAAAGATTGTAATTTCATTTGCTATCTATAGTAACATTATGCTTATATTCCAGTTTTTATTTTCTAATATTGCTTTTATGTTCCTTGCTGGCATGTTTCAGTATGTTCCTAAGATAAGGGAATAAGGATTTCTTACAACTTTTCAATATTTTCCTTCTTTTGCTATGCATATTATTAATATGGGGATTCCACCAGAAAGATTAATTCCTGAATTTACCAGTATATTTAGGGCAAATTAGTAGTGATTTTTCTAAGCTGTTTATGGGGTGAAAAAAGTTAGAAGTGAATGTGGCAAGCCTTTCAGCTGGTTCAATTTTTTGAGGATTGTTGGGAATTTTGCACATGTTTTCTCGAGTAGGTTTTCCATAGAAAAGTCCCTAAGGATGTTCTCATTGGGGGGGGGGGGTGTAAGAGTAGACCTGATGGAGACGTTGACTGATTTGTTGTCAAATTTGTTGTTTTAATGAAACTGAAGTTCACAAAGGTGTACACTGATCCATTATGCAGTCTTACTTCAAAGAGAAATGTTATGCAATGTACTCAAGTAAGAGTTGTACTGTGGTGTTTAATAATCTTTAAATGTGCTTAAAATAATTTAATAAATATGGAAACCACAGTTCTTCATCTTCTGATTATCTCAAATTTGTGACTTCCATTAGGTGAATATGCAGATCTGTGTTCTGCTATGCAGAATGAATTATCAGTTCCAGGTGTGTTGTGCACCTGTACATATGCATGTTTCTTTAATAATAATTACTAACTATAAATACTAAATAAAACCTGTCAAGACAACCTGCATTATGCTGTTTACTCTGCTTCTAAATGGTTGTTGCTCAAAACCTGAAAGATGCAACAGATTTTAGTATCCACTAAATGAAATAGATGCTTATTATATCAGTTCAGTGACCTTCAGCATCTTTACCTTTAACTAGAGAGCAAATGGCTTTCCTGTCTGTAGAATACTCATTCATTTGAATAAGCAAGTTACCACGTAACAAGTTTTCTAGCATTAAATTAAAAAACTATACATTGGTTGATTTCAGAAATAAGCTTTTCCTTTCTTTCTTTTTTAATCAGCTCAGGAGGTTATGAAAGGATCCCTAAGACAAACATTTTTCTTCCCTATCAATACTTGTTATCCTAAGTAACCAAGGAGCTGTTAGGAAGGAACAGAAAGAGCATATAAAGCAAGGTCATTGTTTACTAGGTTTGATTGTCAGCCTTGTGGCCTATCAGCCATCAGGAAGTTGATATTTTCTACTTTATCTATCTATCTATCTATCTATCTATCTATCTATCTATCTATCTATCTATCTATCTATCTATCTGTCTATCTATCTGTCTATCTATCTAATTGTTTTAAAGGAACTTAATGATTTGCTTGTTCTGTATAAAGCAGCTTCCTCTTTTGTAGTTATTGATGTACATAGTTTATTAAATGTTCCCCTGAATGGCATGAACTTCCCCAGTGATGGATTTCAGACACAGGGGGAATTTAATAAAGCCTACATTGTCTCGTTTTCCATGTAGGTATTGTACCACGCTGCTTACACAAAAGTAAGTAGGTTTTAGATTCAGTAAACACAGCTAAATGGCATGCATGCATGCACCAACATGGAAATATCTGTGGCATGCAAATCACCTCATAAGCAGGCGAATACCAAGCAAACGAGTCAGGTAGAGTGATCCAGCAAGCAGATAGGCAGTTCTGCAGACCCTGTGTCACTGTCCATAGTGTACGTGGAAAAAGTCTGTGTACAGGAATGTAGACAGACAAATGGTGCTGTAAAAATGTGTCTATATCATATGAGCGAATCGCACAAATTGCAAACGCTCATAATATCGAGCGTACCGGACCTCGAATTTCCTATTGTGGGGGGGGGGGCGCAGTCCTCCAGACCCCCCACTAAATATATATTCCAACTCCAAGATTGCACTACAGTGAGGAAAGGGCAAAGATCCCATGCTTCACTGTACCACAATCTCAGAAAAAGCACTTTGAGGTCCGGTACTTTCAATATTATGAGCATTCACAATTTGTGTGATTCGCTCATATGGTATAGACCCTGTAAAAATGTAGGTAGATGCACAGAAGTAGCATAGCATGTACAGATATGAGTGAAACTATCCACAGTGTGTCTGAAAAGTTAATAGAAATAAGGTAAAATATTTTTTTTAAAAATCTGTGCATGTTTGCATGGCATGCCTCATTAAAAAAATAAATAAATAAAATAAACAAAAATTGGAAAAACAAAAGTAATATTATGAGACAGAAATGTATTACAGGACCCTGCATGGAGTATCTGCAATGGTGCATTGGTGCTGTTGCTAACATGGTACAGCTTTGAACTCTGTTGTTTCCAGGTTCTGAGTATGGATACCTATGCAAATGAGGTGGAGTTACTGAATAACACAAATGAGTATCCATGTCAGCATATCCCCTCTGTGTAGGCACAGAATCATGTTGGTGTCCACACAGGAGGTAGCTGAGATCAAGGGAGGGTGTGTCCAATAATTTCTAAGCTGATTTGAGCTTAGCTGCATCTGTTTGCACAGCGCACTGCCATGCTGAGCCTGGAAGGCTGGGCGGGGTGTGTACACTAAGTGCTAAACGTTATTTACCTAAGGGGCACATGTATTCACAAGTCTGCATGGCACACCTCCATGCTGAGCCTGGAAATATGGAGGTGGGTGACCACCAAGTGCTAAGCTCTGTTTACCTACGGGGCACATCTTTGCATAATATGCTGCAGTGCTGAGTGTATCTAAAAGACAATGACGTATTAATTAGGTTTGACCACTGTTTAACTTAAACTAGGGCCATTAAATGATGTTAATGGTATACTAGGTAGATAGAATGCATCATATGTAGCCAATCACACAGTCAGCAGCTATAGCAAAGCACTATAAAGTATGCATACACCCTAGAATCTATTTTTTCCTCCATACTCTGCACCATTGGAGCACAGACTTGGGAATTTTTAACTGAAAGAATGCTAGGGATGCTGCAGGTCTGCTACATCTGTATGTGTTAGATGCTGAGGTCAGTGCTGCTGTTGCTGCTGACAATAGGCCTAGGCAGAGAAGGAAAAGAGTGTTAAGACCCAGTGTAACCTTCTAGGTGCTACATAAGCTGAAGATTGTAGAGTGCTAAGGGTGGACAGAGACATACTACAAGAACTCACTGAACTCTGCCGCCCTCAACTCAGACACAGAGCCAACAGAGGGGAACCCATCCCAGTGCAAACAAAGGTATGTGTAGCCCTTAAGATAATAGCCACAGATATCTTCCAAACACCAACTGGGGACATGATGGGGGTCTCAAAGGCATCAGCATTCATGGTACTCCACCAGTTCCTGGATGCTGTGCTACCACATGCCAGTGAACACATTTTTTCCCCTCACCCCTGAGGCAAGACTCAGCAATATGCAATGGTTCTACCTTGTAGCACACTACCCTGAGGTACTGGGTGCCATATATTGCACTCATGTACACATCAAGGCACCACCTGGTGAGGAGGGTAGAATCTACTTCAACTGCAAGGGGTACCACTCCATCAACTGCCAGGTTGTGTGCAATGCTCAGGCCATTATCATGAATGTGTGTGCTGGCAGCCCTGGCAGTTATCAAAACTACCATATCTGGCATGCATCATAGCTGTACCAGATGTTTGCTGGGGGGGACAGCCCACATGGCCATTAACTGGGGATGCTGGCTACTCACTGGAACTGTGGATGATGACACCCATCAGAAATGCACATACACCGATGGAAGAATGCCATAATGAGGCACATGCACAAACTAGGAACATTATAAAGCATATGTTTGGGCTTCTGAAGTCACGCTTCCAGTGCCTCGATATAGCTGGTGGAGCCTTGCAGTACTCTCCAGCCACATGTGCACAGATGTCCACAGTATGTGCCATGCTGCACATGATCCTGTGGAACAGCTGCAACAGGATCACCAAAGGGAAGAGATATACAGCCCCCCACCAATGCCTAGGTCATCATATCCACACTCACAGGAGGATTTTGAGGAGGAAACCCCTGATGATGCCCCTGTAGGCAGACATAGGCATGCTCAGTACACCCTGGCTTTGGCTAAGAGACAACGCATTGCACAACCGAGGGCCCTAGGGACTGATACTTTACTCCAACTCATATACATATATTCAAAATGATGCCAGGCAACCAACAAAACCTGTACTTAACTATGTATTAGCTGTGTACTGCATGCATCAGACAGAGTAAGCCCTGAACTACAGCTCTGTCAACTGCTGCATTTGCAAGGTAAATCACTCATCTACACACCACTTGTTGGGAGTACTATAATATGGTATCGTATGTGTGGACCTGCTGCATGTATGCAAGGGAATATAGTGAGCAATTTGGAGAGCTGTAAATTCCACATGGGACTACAGATATCTAGTCCAATAGTATGTGTTCTGTAATATTCACTAGGCCTCATGGATGGAATATTCAGTACAGCAATCAAGGAAGATGTTAAACAGAGGGGTCACATGATATTTGCACTACTGTCTCTGTCAGCAGATCATGTGCTGTTCTTACCCCACCCCAACACATCAGTGTTCCCATACAAATGCTGTAACAGTAAGTCAGCAGTGGTATATGAGCAGACCAGGCAATCACAGTCAAGGCTGTTACACAGAACCCAATCACACAGTGTATGTCTCATATGATGCAGGGATAACAATGTACATATATATGCTGTTGATTGTGTGATGAAGGACACATCTCTGTCTGGCAGCCTGTGCTGCTTAGTTGGGTAGGGATGTTAGTATGGGTAATGGTGCTGATCATTTGTATCTGGAAGTATACATAGCTTTTGCATGTGAAGAATTAGTGTACTGGTGTTTACACAGACTGTCATACCTCTCAATCTGTTAGTGCAAGAAATCTGGACCAAGCCAGGAAGAATGGGGGGGGGCAAAGGTCCAAAAATAGAGACAGACAGTACAGATTGTTCCAATTAATCTAGACAGTTCCTAATATGAAATCAAGTTGCATTATTACAGAATATCTGAAGGATATAAAGTCCGACACTCAAATGTTTGTCTGTAGTTAGTGTTATTCATTGATTTCAAAATATAAAAATTTACCAGAACACCACAAATGTATGAGGAACAGACTAGAAATATGAGGCAAAATTCTGGACATTCTGCAAAACACTGTACAGTTGAGAGGTATGCAGACTGCCAGGCTGTGTGTGTGGAGTAACAGTATGAACCTCAGTCACATATTTAGTACAGCAGACAGCTGGGGAATGCTGTGGACAATTTGAGGGAAGTGTAGTACTGCAGAAACAGGTGCAGCTGGCAATGTCTGCAACACACAAAATCCCGGACTGGAGAACAAGTAGGTCTGCCTGGAGTCACCTTGTAAGTACTGACAGTCCCACTGGTCATAGTCCTACACTTAGTTAAAATTTAGTTAAAATTAGCGCAAGTATGTCGCCTCATAATCAAAATGACCTGCAATGTGTAAATATGTCTGTATATACAGACATATACATATACATATCTGTCTGTCCCTATCTCTCTCTCACATGATTACTGTACCTATCGCTATGTACTTTCAAATACATATATACCAATATATATAGCTATATATATATATATATATATATATATATATATATAGCTATATATATAGCTATATATATTACAATGATACATAGACTCTCCACATAAAGTATATCTACATAACACATATACATATCATACACAGCTACATTTATAGAGACATCCCTGTTATAGACAGATATATGTGTGGATGCATGTATCGTCCCACATACCCTATTGATGGTAAGTGAATCTGCACTCACATATCCATACAGTTGCTCAAAGAAACCAAACTAAGGAACCAAACTAATGGCACAACAGTACATAATCCATACAGCTACAGACCCCTGTGCCTGCTGGATATCACAATGTAGACACACACAGGTGAGCAGGTGGTGTAATG
Organism: Protopterus annectens; assembly: GCF_019279795.1. NCBI lineage: Eukaryota > Metazoa > Chordata > Ceratodontiformes > Protopteridae > Protopterus > Protopterus annectens. The sequence goes on along the minus strand of NC_056730.1, from coordinate 170,930,632 downwards.
TATAATGTTGTCAACCCATGCATGTACAGGGCACAATGTCCCTGGCCACATGTTTGCCTATCTAACTGCAATCAGCTCCATATGGCCATACTGGTAACTGTACACACATACCAAGGATAGTAGTTATCTCACTGCTAAGGCACTAGATGCAGAGAACAGTACAAAGCAATATCACTTTGCAGGCCACACATGCTGTGCAACACAAGTCTAGTTTGTGTAATCCACAAGTACTGTGTCTGCAATCACATATACACCCGACACAACCTGTGGCATGTGCGATAAGTACTGTGAGGTATAGTGTATAAGACTAGATAAATAAGAGTTCTAATTTCACTTCAGCCAACTTGGCGCATGTCTGTGTGTGTGTGTGTGTGTGTGTGTGTGTGTGTGTGTGTGTGTGTGTGTGTGTGTGTGTGTGTGTGTGTGCGTATCCCCCTGCAACACAACAGAATGCCCTCATGGGCTGTCCACCTACAGTATGCACCTTTGGCCCTGTAATCAGCTGTTGACTTTCAAACTGCCCCCTCTACAAGGCCTGATGATGTCATCCACCTTAAGACCACTTGCTGACAAACATCAGACAAAAGCTGTGGCACGTGTGATGCTAGATTGTATAAGACTATATATAGTGTAAGCTAGATTGTATAAGACTAGATAAGTAAAGGTTCTAATCTCACTCCAGCCAACTGTGTGTGTGTGCGTGTGTGTGCGTGTGTGTGTGTGTGTGTGTGTGTGTGTGTGTGTGTGTGTGTGTGTGTGTGTGTGTGTGTGTGTATATATATATATATATATATATCACACACACACACACACACACACACACACACACACACACACACACACACACACTGGATATAAAAAGTTTACACACCCCTGTTAAAAAGCCAGGTTTTGGTGATATAAAAAACGAGACCACAATAAATAATTTCAAAACTTTTCCCACCTTTAATGTGATCTATAACCTGTACAATTCAATTGAAAAACAAAAAATATAAAAAAAAATGTACAATAAGTTGGTTGCATAAGTATGCACACCCTTAAACTAATACTTTGTTGAAGCACCTTTTGATTTAATTACAGCATTCAGTCTTCTTGGGTAGGAGTCTATCATCATGGCACATCTTGATTTGGCAATATTTGCACACTCTTTCTTACAAAAGTGCTCCAAATTTGTCAGATTGCAAGGGCTTCTCTTGTACACAACCCTCTTCAGGTCACACCACAGATTTTCTATTGGATTTAGGTCTGGGCTCTGGCTGGGCCATTCCAAAACTTTAATTTTCTTCTGGTGAAGCCATTCCTTTGTTGATCTGGATATATGCTTGAGGTCATTGTTGTGTTGAAATGTGAAATTCCTCTTCATCTTCAGCTTTTTAGCAGATGCCTGAAGGTTTTGGTGCAAAAGTGACTGGCATTTGAAACTGTTCATAATTCCCTCCACGTTGACTATAGCCTCAGTTCCAGCTGAAGAAAGGCCACCTCAAAGCATGATACTGCCACCACCATGCTTCACCATGGGGATGTTCTTTTGGTGATGTTAAGTGTTGCTTTTGTGCCAAACGTACCTTTTGGAATTGTGGCCAAAAAGTTCAACCTTGGTCTCATCAGACCATAACACATTTTCCCACGTGCTTTTGGGAGATGTGATGTATTGCTTTTCAAATTTTAGCTGGACCTGGATGTTTTTCTGTGTAAGAAAAGGTGTCTATCTTGCAACCCTATCCTATAGCCCGGACATATCGAAAATACAGGAGACTGTTGTCACATGTAGTACACAACCAGTACTTGCCAGAAATTCCTGCAGCTCCTTCAGTGTTTCTGTATTTCTCCTGGCAGCCTCCCTGAACAGTTTTTGCCTTGTCGTTTCATCAATTTTGGAGGGAAGGCCAGTTCTTTGCAACGTCACTGTTGTCCCATATTATCTCCACTTTTAGATGACTATCTTCACTGTGTTCCATGGTATATCAAATGCTGTGGAAATTCTATTTTTGTACACTTCTCCTGACTGATACCTTTCAACAATGAGATCCCTTTGATGCTTTGTAAACTTTCTGCAAACCATGGCTTTTGCTGTAGCAGGCAACTGAGTAAATGTCAGGAAAATCCTGCTAGGACAGCTGAACTTTATTTGGGGTTAATCAGAGTCTCTTTAATTGATGGCAGGTGTGTATCCAAGAAGACTGAATGCTGTAATTAATTCAAAAGGTGTTTCACCAAAGTATTAGTTTAAGGGTGTGCACACTTATGCAACCAGCTTATTGTACATTTTTTTTATTTTTTTATATTTTTCCCCTAACAGATTTGTTTTTCAATTGAATTGTACAGGTTATAGGTCACATTAAAGGTGGGAAAAGGTTTGAAATGATTTACTGTGGTCGCATTTTTTTATATCACAAAAACCTTGCATTTTAATAGGGGTGTGTAAACTTTTTTCATCCACTCTCTCTCTCTCTCTATATATATATATATATATATATATATATATATATATATATATATATATATATATATATATATATATATATATATATATATATATATATATATATATATATATATATATATATATATATATATATATATATATATATATATATATATATATATATATATATATATATATATATATATATATATATATATATATATATATATATATATATATATATATATATATATATACATATATATATGGGATCTGTACAGATCCCCGACGGCACTTACTGCCGAAGCAGAAATCACAGAACATACATAACTGAAAGTGCTGTTCACCAAAGCAGCACTTTTGGTTATGTATGCTGGTTGTGCCGGTCACACTACGGTGCGGTTAAGGGAGAATTCTCTTTTCCCCACTGTAGTGCGACCTCAGAGTGAGAATATAAAAGTGGGGGGGGTGTGGATTTATTGTTTTTTGTTTTTTTCTCAAACGCGCTTTAACAAAAGTGCTTTTTCGTTGAAAGCGCCTTCTTTAAAGTGCATTCGGTTATTATGGATTCGGACTATAGAACTTTCATTCAATAGTCCTAGATCCATATATATATATATATATATATATATATATATATATATATATATATATATATATATATATATATATATATATATATATCTATATATATATATTTATATATATATATATATATATATATATATATATATATATATATATATATCTCCATGCAAAGCAACAGACATGCCCTCATGGGCTATCCACCTGCAATGGTTATGCACCTTTTGGCCCTGTAACTAGCCACCAGCTTCCAAACTGCCCCCTCTGCAAGACCTGATGATGTCATCCACCTTAAGACCACTGGCTGACAGTTTAACATCTGACAACAGCCATGGTGTGTGTGATAATTACTGTGAGCTATAGTGAATAAGACTAGTTAGGTAGGGATTCTAATCTCATTTGGTGTGCGTGTATATCCATATGGCATATGTATGATAACATAGGCAGGGTTTAGTATTATTTTATTTGTAGCAGGTGATGTGCCCCCCCCAAATGACTGACCACAACAATGGCTGCTGATATCAACAAGTATTATATGTTCTAAACTGATAAAACTAGCAGACATGAGCTGTGTTGCATGCATCAGATACTGTGACCTGTAGTGTGTACCAGAACATTTATTTATTTATTTAGTTACGTTTGTTTACCAGGCACGTTAGATTGGACACAGGTCCTTTTTCAGCAGATGCCTGGGGAGAAAAGCCCACATAAAGAATACATTAAGTACAGAATTAATAATAAAAAGTAAATAAAATTGATATAAATGCAAGTAAACAATGCAAGCAAAAGCCATAAACATAAAAAAATGAGCAACATAGTTACCTGAAGAACAGTGGATATACATGGAGTATACATTCATATATACATAGGAGCATTGATTACATCTGTGATGGCACGTACTGAAACATTAGTATAATAGTAATAGTCACAGCGATGATGTAGTTATAAAGCTTATTGTACATAACAGTTATGACTATTACTTACATAGGTAAGTGTTCTAATCTACATACAGCCAACTTGCTCTATGTGTGTGCCTTGGCATGTCCTGTATGCAGTGAGTGGAAGGGGTGCTAGCCTGAATGTGGCCATGTTTGTGGTGAGGCTGTTATAGCATTTTACAATATGTTACAGAGCCATAGGATATGGCCTTAACTAGCATAATGGCCATACAGCCCTCACAGTCAGAGACATCTCTATAACCCTCAATACAGGATCAGCTCATATTGCCCCAGTCCAAGAGGGACTCAGATAGATGTCATTTGTTTAGGTGATGGTCGCCCAGCCAGTCATACAGATGGCATGTGCTGAGGTGCACTGAGGTGTTCTGTGTACCATTAGGCAGGATTTGTTTCGAGGGTGTGTTCAAGTCTGCTAGAAAAATGTTTCCCATACGCATGTAGTACTAATATCACATTGTAGGTTAATGTCCTCACAGTGAATCATCCATCTACTATGCTTCTTACAGATAGGCAGCATATGCACTCTGACAGGGTCAAACCTTGCCCTGTATGCAAGGCACAGATCACCTCTGAGTAGTCTATATGCCACAGGTGGCAATGACACATTGCAGATGATCAGCAGTGAGCACATACTGAAGATGTGAAGTGACCTTGTGAGGGACCGTACTGTTGTGCACAAGTGCCAGTACAGCTTAAAAAGGTACATCAACAAATGGCCAGTGCATTCAGATATTGATATGTTGAGGGAAGAGCATGTGGAGATGATGAGTATGTCACCTACTGGTGACTGTGGCCTCAGCTATGCCATATGATTCCTTCCATACCACTGTAGAGACATGGTGATCTGAGGCACATTAGGTGTAAATTGTGTGGCCAGGTCTGTGTGCCCACTTTTCTCCCCTGAGTATGTACATCACATGTTAGGACTGATGTGCTACATGCTCTGTTAAATAAATAAGTTTTTCTTGATGTTGGAATTCCTGTTACTTGTATTTGCCATCCTGTTTTACAGCAAGGATCCTTGTTTGTATACTGATGTGCTACTAACCAGGGACAATATTGTAGTGTCTGCACACTGCAGACACTTGAGCCATTACACATGAAGGTATGGACAAACAGTACTGTACCCTTTGACGGTCACTGTTCATTAGGATGTGGGGATGCATTCACTGTTGTACCACCTACAGTATACCAATAGGTTATGGGTGTAAATCTTAGATTGTTACTGCTATACTGAATGTGAAAAACAGCACACCTATCTCTGTGTGCAATGGCACCCTTGTGATGTCATCACACAGGCATATCGTACAAATGTAGCAGCCACACAAGTGCCATGGTACACCAATACACAGTGTAAATAACATGTCCTATGGAGTCCATGTCATGACCATATAGTCTGTCTCCTAAATGCTTTGAAGAGGATGTGTATGTCCCCATACAGGGAGGTGTCAGATTCCATTGTGTACCTCCCGTGTTGCCATGATAGGAGTAGCACATGTCTCACATGCTCTACACACCTACAACAGCAACATGGTATACATAGCACATACTGGAGAGACTGCTATGTAACACAGACAGTACACCCTACTTGAAACAGGCCCCTCCCCATGCATGTAAATCATACATCTGCTGTGACACATATCATGTGCAGGTTAGACAATGGGATGCAGAACACGACAAGCATAACTGATGTTGGCCAACTGTCTGAACCAGACACAGGATATTTGTAGATGGGTCAGCTCCATCACTACAGTTTGTAGATGTGTAAGTTGTGAACACCCAGGGGACACATATCAGTATTAGTTGACCTTATCACAAATTATGAATGCATAAGTACTCTGACTGCCACCATTGTCCTTGTTAGACTGTTATACGCATATGAAACTATGGAGCCATGCACATATACTGCTGTACCTTGCTGAAGTCATATTTCTGCTGTGCTGCCATGCCATCTTGTGCCACTTTATTGCCTCTGTGTGTCCATAAGTTATCCACTCAGACTTCTTGAACAGAAACATACACAGGTCCGTGACACACCTGTCATTGTGTAACAATACAGACAGTACAACATCATACAACACAAGGTACACAAATGTATGTTGCATACTCATGACACATGTCAGCATACAATATCTGTTGGTGACCACTACAAGTGCATGGCAAAACAATAATGCATTACACAAGTACATGACAATTAATATAGTCACCCTGTGGATCAGACACATAGTGTCATTTCCCTGCATCGATGGGAAGGATGACAGGAATGTGGCACAGGTATCACCACTTGTACAGGGTGTTGTGTAGGGGTGTTGGAGGCCTAGGCTGGCCCAAACAGTTGACAGCATGTGTGGGAGTTAGGAAGGGGAGCAGGACAGATGGACCATGGAGAGGTGCCATGTGTGTCTATAGATGACCAGCATGTGACAGTGGTGTATGAGTGTATGTTGGACAGCTGTGGACTGTACATGGTAGAGTTGACAGTTTACCATCTCTGGCCCTGAACTTGGGAATTGGCTCTGACTGGAGTTGCACTGGTACCACCATGCCCAAGGTCAGATGCGGTGCTAGTACCTGATAGTGACTGCTGCCTGCTTGGACTGTGTCCCCCACAGGACTGGCCAGGAACATGTGCTCATGCCTGCCTCATCACGGTGTGGACAGCACACTCCCCTCTGTAGTTCTGGATGTGCTGCCACTACAGGAGCGTGACTGTGCATGGCCACATAGACTCTCACCAGATGGTGTTGCTGACTTACATCCATGGGTCCATCACCCAACACCAACCAGAGGTTGGACAGACAATGTGCAGTCCAAGACAGACACTGTCTCAGCCTACCATCTGTTGAGTGCATCAGCGAAGTGATCCAGGGTGTCCCCAATATGTTGGAGGCAGTCATGGATGTCAGACTGTGCTGCATCCATAACCTTAAGCATATGTCTGTTGTTCCATTCAAAATGGACTTGTGCTTCCATGATGGCCCAAAACATGTGCCGAGTAACCTGCAATGTGACACCTGCAACAGGTGGTGGAGGGACAGCAGACCTCCTACAAGCACACCTGTCAATCTACCTGTGTGGAACCTCACCAGCTCTCTAGCTATAGCCAGTGTCTACACTCACTGAAGCCATAGTTGCCATGCTGTCCTGTGCAATGTCTCCACCCTCTGACTGTCCAATATATGTAGCCTGTGGGGACTGGGTATGTGTGGGCATACTGACTGTATGTGATGACAATGTGGGCAAAAGAGGGATGTCAACCTGTGGGATAGATTCTGCCCCCTACAACCCCACCTGTGCCTCACTGTAGCCACCATCATCATCAGAGTCCAAAGAGAGTCTGACATCAGATTGTGTGGGGGAGAGTCTCCAACCCCCTCGGTCACCTGGGAAAACCAAGACAAAAGCAGAACATTGCTACCTGCATTATTATGTATAGAAAATCCACCAGCAGTCATAATAATGAGGATCAACAACTGCATTATCAGTCTGACATCCTCTCATTTCCACTTTCATGCACAACAGACTTCCAAACAACAAAATACACATTCAACTGTATAACAAGCATGACAGGTAAATCACGTGACATTTACAAGTACGATTTACCTTTTAGTTAGTCAATATGAAACTATACTTGATAAACCAACACATAAAACCCAGTACACCTACCTTAACAAATTCAAAAGGAAGAAGCTGTTGTCCAAGGGCAAAAAGGAACAAATTCTCAATTGGATAAACTCCCTCCTTAGCCTCAACAAGCAAAGTAGATCAGTATTGAAAACCTCCACAGCCAATTATGAATTGAAACTAGCCTCCAAAACAAAGGTAAACCACAAAGTAAACCACAAAGACTTCTTCGGTTACATTGGGAACCTCCATGGCAACCCCCAGGTTTGTTCTCAATTAGTACGTAACAGTATCACCTACACTGATCCTGTTGACTTAGCCAACCTGATAGCAGATAAGTTCAGCTCAAACTTCACCCCCTGTCCCCCCAAAGGGCCTTTTAACATCCCTGATACTTGTCCCGCACCTCACTTCTCCACAGAACAAGTGTTAAAGGCCCTATCCAAGGCAAAGAACACAGCTTCCATGGGACCTGATAGTATCCCAGGCTGTATTGTGCACCATCTCCAGCAAAAACTGGCTTCACCATTAACTCATTACATTCAAGTGACTCCTCCAGGGGCATCTGTACTTAACTCCTACTGATGCCTCTAGGCATCAAATGTTGCTTATTCATATATGCATCAATAATTCTAAAACCATTCTATGTACAAGGTTTAAAAAGATTGCATCTTAAAGCTTACACTGTGGCAAACTCAACTGCATTAATATTTGACCTCTGTCTAATGCAGGTAAATAGATTTTTATGATGTTTTTATGATATTAATCTATATCCAGGGAAATAAATACTGTGGGAAGAAATAGCCAGGGAATTGTTATGGCTAGGCTTGTATAGGCCCTAGGACCGATAGCCTAGTACCAACCTATGAACCCATGAACCTATATAGATATGTTTCACATTTTTCTAAATATCTCAACAATCAAGTAACACAGACATAACTCCTGAGCTTCATATGAAAGCTCTCAGCTAGATGAATAAAATGCTGCTGACAGTATATGTGTAACTTGAGTAGTTGCTGAGATATTATAAGCTGTTTACAAAATATTACAAATGTAATATTTATTGTGTTAACTGTAACTTTATAAAATTCAATTTAAGACCTAGAAGCTAAACACTACTGCCACTATAAAAATAGCCTGTGCCAAAGAGTTTGCCCTTTATATTTCTTTCATAACCCCTATGGTTCCAGAGATATGAACATTTGTTTGAAATGTGAAGACATAATTTGATTCTGTCAAAAGGCTTAGTCTCTGCCCATTAGAAGTTACAATGCAAACTTCCTGAGCTACATTGGAGTGAATGAGTTAAGCACCCTATTCAACCACAGCCTAAGTAGAGGCTTCATCCCAGCAGAGTGGAGAACTACCATTGTCATCTCCTTGCACAAGGGTGATGCCACTACTGACCCTGGAATCTATCACCCCATTAGCTTAACAAGTCTGATCTGTAAAGCCATGGATCGTATTATTATACATCTCATAAACAAGGACATAGGCAGTCTCCAAGCACTTGACTCCACCTAGTTCGGATTCATCAAGGACAGATCTTGCCTGTTGAATCTGGTTGACTTCTTTGAGACTGTCACCAAGGCCCTGGATGAAGGAAAGTCAGTACATACAGCTTACCTTGACTTGGCCAAGGCCTTTGACACAAGCCCCCACTCGAGCATCATCAAAAAGCTAACACAAATTGGCGTCAGTCCTTATCTCATCAGGTGTGTGGCTAAATAGCTCACCGATAGGATCCTCAAGGTCAAAATAGGTGGCTCCACCTCTGATAGTAAACCTGTCACTAGCAGAGTTCCCCAGGGATCCGTCCTGGGACAGTTACTGTTTTGCATGTACTTCTTGGAGGTCCAGGCAAACACAAAAGGCCTGTGGCTGACCAAGTTTGCAGATGACTGTAAGTTGGGTGCTGCCAATGACTCCCCATATGATGTTAACATATTGTAAGAGGGTCTCACTGCAATTAATGACTGGTGCCAAAGTCATGGTCTCAAGCTAAATGTAAAAAAATGTATCATACTATTTGGCAAAACCACGGCTGCTACTGATTACCACATCAACAGCAACCCCCTAAACACACAACCTGTGGTGAGATACTTGGGTACTCAGGTTTATAACAATATCACATTTGACCATCATGTAGTGGCAGTGTCAGAAAAGCCTTTTACTTGGTTCGTCTCATAAATAAAGGGATTGCATCCAGATAAAAGGAGGCTATTACCTCTGTATACTCCTCTCTCATTAGACCAATAACTGATTATAACACCCTGTTTGGTATGCATCTCTCCAAACATCTGCACCAACTGGAAAGGCCGCAGAAATACCCCACAAAGAGAATCCATGGCCTCCAAAACTTGTCCTATGTGGACAGGCTCAAATCACTATCACTCTACTCGGTATCGTACAGGTTGCTCAGAGGTGATCTGTGCCTCACCTACAAGGCAATCTCGGACCCTGGCCTACTAGAGATGTTTTTAGAGAACTAGAGAACTTTTTGAGAAAGCCAACCCACTTAACTAAATATACATATATATATATATATATATATATATATATATATATATATATATATATATATATATAAATTCCAAGCTTGTTTTCTGCCTTTCCTGTAAGTAGTCTAATCCAGATACAGATTTGCTGTATCCAGGACTGTTTGTAAGCTTCTGTGCCCCAAGCCTTTCTGTGTTGGAGGGAAGCTTTCTAGATTATCAATGGGAGTGGTAAGCACTTGGTAGCCTATCTATCACAAGAGTGGTTTCTGGCTTAGAAATTGTAGTGTATTGGCCATTTGGGCAGTTTTTCCATCTCTTTCAACTTTTTGGTTTAAAAGCCTGCATTTGTGCTTGCTTCCCACCTTCCCTGTAACTAGTTTAGTCCAGATACAGATTTGCTGTATCCAGGAATGTTTAAGCTTCTGTGCCCCCAAGCCTATCTGTGTTGGAGGGAAGATTTCTAGCTTATCAGTGGGAGTGGTAAGCACTAGGTAGCCTATCTACAACAAGATCCAGGTCCAGATTCTTAGTTTTAGCACTTGAATTTGCTTATCTGTGCTCAGCACTTGTTCAGAACTTGTTGTAAGTATTAAATAATTTATTTTATTTTTATTTATTTAACATTTGTTAACTGGGCTAGTCCAGCTGGATATATTTCCATTTTCAGCAGAGGCTCGAGGAGAAAAGCTCCAATTGTAAAACATACCACCACCACACCAAAAGGTTTAAAATAGACAAAAAGGAATTAGCTATAAATTCTAGGAAGACAAAAAGACATACTATACTAGATACATCATACATTTACAGAACATTTTACAGCATGTAAGTCTAGGGCAATCCCAAGACATTATTAGAAAATACCTTGAAATCTTTGGTAAATCTAGTTTATGCAGACAGTTACTTTTCCTAAGGATTATTTACTAGACATATTATTAGAAAAAAGGAAGGGAGAGAAAAAAAGGAGGGTATATTAATCAAGAGGCAGGGAATACTACCAACAGGGTACATTGATAGCTAAGCAGAAAAGATATCTAACTGTTGTCAAGTAGTAGAGATTACTTAAGTACCTTGTAATTTAGGGGAGAATATAGGAAAGAGAGTAGGAGAGTGGGAGGCCAAAAGATGACAATGAGAAGTCCAGAGGATCAGTCTGGGTAACAGCAAGGGCATAGCCAGTGATTTTTAAGGTATGTCTTAAGACTTTGCTTGAAGAGAGAGAGGGATGGAAGTGTGGTAAGGTCAGAGGGCAAGAGGTTCCATTGTTTTCCCACGGTAGTTGAGAATAGTGAGTCACCAGCTAAGTTGTTTGACTTGGTGGTCCTAGTAAGTAGTTTATTGGAGGAGCGTAAGGACTCAAGATTCCTATAGGGTGATATAAGGTTGTTTAGTACTGGTGTATTATTAGGTTGATAAAAAATGTTATGAGTGATGGTAAGTTGGGAAAGTATCAGAAGGTTTTTTAGTTCCAGCCAGTCTAGTTGATGAAGGTTATGACAATGGTGAGTTCTATATGGGTTTCCAGTGGCAAATCTAGCAATACTATTATAGGAGTTGGCTAGTTTGATAAGATTACTTTTTTTTAGATTAGTATATATGGGAGCTGCATACAGTTGAGTTGAAATTAGGTGGGAGTGGGCAATAGTCTTTCTGGCAGTTGGAGTCAAGAAAGGTTTTATCCTATATAGGGAGCCCAGTTTTTTATTAACATATTTAATAGTGTTATTAATGTGAATGTTAAAGGTGAGATTATTATCAATTGTAATTCCTAATAGTTTGGTGGAAAAGTCTGGGGATATAAGGGTACCATTGCTAGACTGAATGAAGAAGTCTATGGGGGGACTTACTGTTTGGCGTAAACAATGGTAGCTTGGTCTTTTTTGTGTTCAAAAGAAGACACTGTCTAGAGAACCATGGCTCTACAGTGTTAAAAGCTGTTTGGGTTAAAGACTGAAGTTCAGATATAGAGCTGGTAGAGCATATGATTGTAGAATCATCAGCATATTGTATACAGCTGGTTAGAGGAATGGCTATTTGAAGGTCATTGATGAATAATGAGAATAGTAGCGGACCAAGAATGGATCCTTGAGGGACTCCTAGGGAAATGGGAAGGTGAGAAGATAGTTGATTGTCCCAAAGGACTGCTTGCTGTCTATTACTAAGGTAGGACTTAAACCAGAGAATTGCTTTGGTATCAAGAGAGAAGGATGATAGAGTATTCAAGAGTAGGCCATGGTTAACCATATCAAAGGCTTTAGACAGGTCGAGAAAGAGTGCTGATGAGAGGCTGTTATTATTGCGGTTATTATTAATGGTGTTGGTGAAGGATAGGAGAGCTGAGGTGGTACTATGATTAGGCCTGAAACCATGCTGACAGTTAGCTAGAATGTTATGTTTTAGTAAGTGGTTCATAAGCTGTTGGTGAATACATTTTTCCATAATTTTGGCTATTGGAGAAAGGAGGGCTATAGGCCTGTAGTTAGAATAGTCATTAAATTAAATAAACTACAAATTACTACAGCACTCACCCTTCCTAATTTCCTAGAGGAAACCAGTTTTGGTACTTACTTTCCTCACTTGCTTAGAGAAAAACAGCTCATGTACTCACTTTCCTCACTTGTCTAGAGGAAAATATTTTTTTATTCAGGCATGTCGAAGGGTCAACTCCCAGTGCTCTCTCCTGTCTATCTGATGAATCTGGGAATCTTGGGGCAATGTAGCAATTGTCTCATGTACACAGACAATCCTCCCCTCCTACCACTCAATAATACAACATGTGAGAGATGCACTTATCTAGCCAAACTGGAAGTAAAGCTCTCTCCAACCAAGACTGAACTTGAAAGTCAAGAGGAGAAGGTAAACACTTGCACCACACCACACTCATCACATAGTCCCACTAAACCTACACCACAAAAATCCACACATAGAAACACAAAAACATTCATAGAAACTCTCAGTAGTAATCTGCTCAAGCAACAGAGACCTCCAAAGCAGAAATGCAAGTAACCTCCCACCACCAACACAACACAAATGACACATAGCCCACAGACTCAGTGTGTCACTCAACCACAGCCCATAAGACAAAACAATGTACCCAACACACTAGTCATGGGTGACTCTATAGTCAGGCACACTGATGTCCCACTCACCAGGCTAAACAAGAAGGTCACTGTCAGCTGCCTGTCAGATGCCAGGATCCGCCACATAACCCATGCACTCAGGTCACTCCACAATAAGTACAAATATGACTCTGTGATTGTCCATGTTGGTGTGTATGACCTGAGATGTACCTCCCTGGACTACATGAAAAGAGACATGGAAGAACTCTCCGATCTTGTAGCCCAGGCAGTTATGACCCTAGCACAGAGTAGCATCCTGCCATCACCCAGAATGATACTTCAGTACAAGGACAAAATTATTGACTTCAACAATTGGCTAAGCTTCTGGTGTTATTCTAAGGGGATCCAGTATCTGTCTGCCTGGGACGACATGGTCGACAGACCATGATGCTTTGCCAGAGATGGCCTGTATCTGTCACCCCTGGAATTCTGGATACTGGCAAAGGCTCTTGCCACCCCTAAAGTGCCTTTTTTAGGCAAGGTTCAAATGACAAATTCACCACCATAACAGGAACAGGCACACAAAAACTGAGGGTAATGCTACTCAATGCTAGAAGTCTAAATCTCAAAATGCACTCACTCGAGGCACTTCTTAAAATGGAGAACATTGATTTCTGTGCAGTGACTGAGACCTGGTTCCAGGCTCCAGAGTGCACCCCTGCATTACCAGACTATAAGTCATACCACACTTTTCGGCCATCTAACCTGGACAGGAACACTAAAGGTGGAGGCGTGTCCATATTCATTAAGGATATCCACACCTCCAGGCAAGTTGCTCAGCATAATGCAGCTGAGGTTATCCAAGTGCAACTAACTCTGGGCAAAACTGCAATCCAAATTGAAGTTGGTACAGATCCCCCACCATGCCCCAGGATTCCCACTCCTCTTTTCTTGATATACTGGAAAATATGAGGGTTAAAGCAAACACCCTAATATTGGGCGATTTTAACTACCCCACCATTAACTGGGAAAACTACTCATGTAACAACTCCTTCACTCAGCGCTTTTTGGAACTCATAAATTCCAATGCCCTGGATCAACTTATCCACACCCCCACCAGGGGCAACAATATCCTAGACCTAGTCATTACCAACATGAGTGACCGGTGTTCCACACCTGAAGTCAACTCCTCTTTGGTCAGATCTGACCGTAAGCTAATCACCCTAGATATCCACATCCTGCCCCCATGCTCCATTAAGGAAACCATGGTAAAACATTTCTCCAAAGCCAACTTCATGCTTCTTAAGACAGAAGTGGTGCACTTCATGACACCCATGCAGATGAACAATACAGTTACAACTGCTGAATCCTACACAAATGCACTCTATAAGCACTTACACGAGTGCATGGATTGTGCTATCCCAAACAGAATCAAGATGCTATCCTCCAAAAAAAAGGAAGCCAGTCTGGTGGTCCCCTGCCATAAACAAACTCTACAACAGAAGAAATTGTTGGAAAAGAGAGTAAAATCCCATGAGTGGAGGAGCTCCCTGGTCAGCCTCAACAAGAAGCTGAGATCCCTTATCCTTATAAGATCCTCCAAAGCTTGCTATGAAAACAAGATTGCCACTGATTCTAAGGACAACCACAAAGTATTCTATAGCTATGTTAAGAATCTCAATGGCAACACCCAGATCTGCTCTGAGTTACAGCACAATGGCACAAAAATTACAGAACCAACTGATATTGCCAACATCCTGGCAGATTAGGTTCAGTGCTAACTTTACCCCCCACCCCCACCCCCTAAAGGGCCCATATCTATACCGGAAGAATGCAGAGTCCCTGTAATCACAACTTCATAGGTAAAAGCAGAACTCTCTAAAGCCAAAAACACAGCATCCATGGGACCGGACAACATCCCAGGCTGTGTTTTACATGAACTTCAGAACAAACTGGCTCCCCACTTAAGCACCATGTTCAGTCATAGCTTCACGTCAGGCTTTGTGCCCATTGAATGGTGCACAGAAACAGTTAGCCCACTCCACAAAGGGGGAGCCACCACTGATCCTGGGAACTATCGCCCTATTAGCCTGATGAGCCTCGTCTGCAAGACTATGGAATGTATCATCATGGAATTCATAAACAAAGACATTGGTAACCTCCAAACTCTGGACCCCACCCAGTTCGGGTTTGTGAAAGGCAGATCTTGCCTCCTGAACCTGGTCAACTTCTTTGAGGCAGTCACCAAAGCCATAGACGAGGGTAAGGTGGTTCACATAGCCTATCTTGACCTCACCAAGGCTTTTGAAGCCACCCCCCATTCTGGAATTATAGCAACACTCACTAAACTAGGTATAAATCCCTATGTCACAAGATGGGTTGCTAACTGGCTCACTGACAGAACCCACATTGTAAAAACTGCAGACTCCAAATCTGACTTCAAACCAGTGACAAGTGGAGTACCACAGGGTTCAGTCCTGGGACCTCTCCTGTTTGGTATCTACTTCTCTGAAGTACAGGCTAACACAGAAGGCCTCTGGCTAATGAAGTTCACAGATGACTGCAAACTAGGAGCTATAGTCAAGTCCCCAAATGATGTGGACATCCTACAGAAGGGCCTCACTGAGACAGATGCCTGGTGTAAGAACCATGGCCTCAAGCTCAATGCCAAAAAGTGCATTGTTATCCCCTTTGGTAAAAACTCTGCACCCATGAACTACCACATAGGCAGCAGTCTTCTTAACACTGAATGTGTGATAAGAGACCTTGGGACCCAGGTGGACAGTAGTCTCTCCTTTGATAATCACATTGCCACAGTAGTCAGGAAATCCTTCTACATAGCACACCTCATCACAAAAGGGTTCTCATCCAGGAAAAAAGAGGTCATTGTTCCCCTCTACTCGACACTCATTAGACCCATTATAGAGTACAACGCCCCTTTTGGAATGTACCTCACAAGACATCTACAGCAGCTGGAAAGGCCACAGAAGTACCTCACAAAGAGAATTACTGGCGTCAAACAGATGCTTTACACTGATCATCTCAAAAAACTCCAGCTTTAGTCTGTAGCATATCGCCTACTCCGAGGTGATCTTTGCCTAATATATAAAGCTATGTCAAACCCAGAGCTGTTGGACATGCTCCACCTAAAGAAATCCCAATCCCTCTGAGCTACATGCTCTAGGGACCTAATCCTTGTCACCACAATAAATAGGACTTGCTGGAGAGATAGATTCCTGTCCCAGAGACTTCCCATACTCTGGAACAAGCTACCCATCTATGTCAAGCAAAGTTCTTCATTAGCACTCTTCAAGAAAAATCTTGATGAGTGGATGGGAAATAGGAAATACACCACGGGGATTACTTCTGTGGCTCTGCTCTGCACACACACACACACACACACACACACACACACACACACACACACACACACACACACACACACACACAAAGCCACTTCTTCATTCATACCTGCATTCACTCACACATCACTCTCACTCTCCCGATCTCACACCCACATGCCACACACCCACTTACGCATTCATTCATACATCCCTCTCACTCTTCCGATCTCACACATGCACACACACAGTCACTTCCTCATTCATACTGCATTCATTCACACATTGTTCTCACTCTCCCGATCTCACACATACACACACACAGCCACTTCTCATTCATACCTGCATTTACTAACACATCGTTCTCACTCTCCCAATCTCACACACACACACAGCCGCTTCTTCATTCATTCATGCATTCACTCACACTCACCGCAAACTAATAAGCTTAACTGCAGAATAAACTGCAAACTGTTGGTTTATTTTGTGGCTAAGCTTATTAGTTCGCAGCACCCCTGTGAGGAAGCCGTGGCTCCTCAGCATGCCGCAGTGCACACTTTGGGAACCCCTGAAATATGCACTTTATGTGTGCCACTGGGCGGAGCCTTGGGAAAACCTGGATTCAGCAAGGGAGCCTAAAATCAAAAAAGTTTGGGAACCTCTGTAATAACACATTTCCCAAAATATAGTTATTTTAGCAATATAGGTCAATAGTAAACCATAATAATACATAACAATATTAAATACATGCAGATAAGGGGTGGGAAGAAAGAGAAAACAGTCCATTAGTGACACTGCAGATTATATCTCTGACAAAATGGTAATATTCACTCTACAAGTGTGTATTGTCAGTTTTTTGGAGAGTGACTACAACTCTCCTATAGGTGATACCTCTTAAGCTGTTTCATGGGACAGTATGGGTCAAGCAATAGCAAATGCAGGTACACAACAAGACAGAACACTTGCAGATCATGTGGACTTATTTAACTACCAAGGTGTTCTGTAAGTAGATATGGTAATACTTTGCATTCCAGGTAATCATTTCTGTATTAATCCTGTGACAGATGTATTGCGCAATATTAATTACAGTACAAGAAATCATGACACTTGAGAGGCATGTTTGGGTACAGTTCATAAACTAGACAGCCGTCATGTCTTAGTTGCCATGCATGGGAATAGAAACCAATAGATGTGACAGCAGGGGACATCTGCAAATAATGTAATAATTGACTACAGACAAGCAAGGATTACAGCTATGCTGGAAGTATATAGATTTATTTATGAAACAACAATGCTGGTGAACACATTATTCTTATTGATTTTAAAACCCTGTGAAATCTAAACACAATATCTGCTCATAACATGGGTTACCTCACTCATATACCTTTTGTTCCTGGGGAGTGAGAAAATGTGAGCATTACATGACTGATGGTGTGATGCAGATAACCTTGAACCATACTATGAGTTGAGCAATACAGGTTACAGGACATTCTTTTGCATTCTAGAACTATCAGAGTGTTATAACTGACTGTACTGACAGTAGAGCACACATGTATGGAATACAACTGCTCTCCCTATATTAAAACAGCTTTAATGTAGTATCAACAATGCTGGTGAACATTTTGTATTGTTATTGCTTTGAAATATCTGTGAATTGCACACACAATATCTGTTCATGGAGGAGTGGGCTACCTCACCCATATAACTTTATTACCTGAAGTAGGAGGAATACAGAGCATTATGTGACTGATAGCCTGAAGACAGCCTTGGACAGTACTATGAGTTAAGCAATATATTTTGCAGGCCATTAGTTTTGCATTCTACAGCTATGACAGTGTTGCACTTGACTGCCGCAACCTTACTATAGGCAAGCAATGCATACAGCTCTACTGCCATGGTTATGACAACACACTCCTGCTGAACACCATTTTGCTTACTGTTATTGGTATTACTTGTTGTTTATTGAGCAGTTGTTATTGTTCATGTATTCTACTACAGCTCTAATTGCCCATTCATTACACTGCAGTTCTACTCGACTATTTATTGCACTACAGTCTTTCTTCTTTATACTTTATTTTCAGAAATGCTTTACTCTTTTTTGCTTATTGCACTACACTTAGCATACTAAATCTGCATGTACCATGCTCATGGCACAACCTGGCCAGACACCCAGCATGGGACTTGACATTATGAGCCATCTCAGCTGCAGCTGTTGGGAAAGAAGCACATCATTATGCATACCAGTTTTATAGACATTCAGCTTGCATTTTGGTAAAACAGGAGTAAATTACTTACATATTTGTGGGGCATTCCCTGCTCTTGCATCTTGGACCCAGGTGTCCAAGGTTCCCCTCTTTCTCCTTTTCAGGTCATCATAATGGTGACGACACTGCTCACCTTTGTGGGGAATACCAATAACACTGGTGAGTTTCCTGGTCAAATGGTCCCAGGCTTCTGCCTTACACTCTGAGCCATACAATTCACCCTGCATCAGCCAGGGTTCATGGTTTTTAACAAGGAGCTCAGCCATGACCCTAGACTCTGGAATACCCAACCTCTGTGCCTAAAAGCACACACCCTCACCAACTGACAGCCATACCAACAGGTGATTGAACTCCAATGAATGATGCAGAATTCCCACATACTGGGCTTAATATAGCTGTTTTCCCACCCTTACACATCATTGAGCAACATTCAAAAAAGCACCACATCACTTAGCAGTGCACAAACCAGATAGGCAATGGCAAGCAGTAGGAAAACCTACAGAACCATGGTTTTAGTGAGGCTTAGCACCACACAAACATTGGTAGCATTGGCATGAATGACCACTGCTTAGCAAAGTGTAGCAGTGCCAAAATTTACAACAGTTTAATGACATTACAAAAAAACTGTACATTCATTTACAGACATATTCTACCTGTTATGGACTCGAACCTAGGACCTACTACACACAATACCATAACTCTGCACATGTAGCTAGTTGGATATTATAAAAAGTTGTATACCTTCACATATACTACTAGACTACCTGTTAGCATTGCTGAGCACAGCACCATGCTGCACAAACACAATTAAACACACCTATAAATAAATAATTAATTACATCCAGTTTGTAATTTTAGATGTCTGGCAGGTGTCAGCTATTTTTGTATAAGCTCTGCTCGGTGCTGCTGAAGGTCCACGCTATGAAAATGGCAATTGAAAAAAATAAATAAATAAAAAATATAGGTATGATAATTAATTACATCCGGTTAATATTTTTAGAAGTCTGGCAGGTGTCAACTCTCTATATATGACCACAGCTTGGCATTGCTGCACTCCACACTGCACAGTGCAAACATGCAGTTAAAATAAAAGAAATAATAAAACTTCATAAAAATTACATATTATACATTTGACACACTTCACAAGCTTACAACAGTGGTGGGAAGCATTATAGGGAGACTCAGATTCATCTGGAGCAACGGGTAGCTGCTACACCTCTCCCTACACTGATTCAATTTCCATGTTCCTTGGCTGTCTCTCAGCAGCGCGCCATCATTAATATGCATGGTGCGCTGCCGAGGGGGAACAGTGGTCATATACATGGATGCATTCTGTGTAGGCTCTTTACTGTGCCTACACAGTTTGTATTAAATTCTGAGGATAGTTTTTCAAATAAGGCCAGTTCAACTTTGTGTTATAGACTAGGCAGAGATCACTGCTTTATAACCAAGAGAAAACAATTTCTTGAAGCCTTTCTGAAGAGTTCAAATTTCCCAAGCCTATTTTGTAACAAGGAATAATTGAATATTTCCCAGTTCTTTCAAATAGCTTGCTCAGAGGTTATAAAACACAAAATATGCTCAATAATGGGTTGGATCAGTGAGGTATGAAACAGTGCAATGGTCTGGCTAGAATGACTAGATATAGCCCTTATAATTAAATGGATTATAAGATATGCTTTTCTGAATTTGGTAGATATCTACTGGTCAAAGATTAAATTTGTCTTTACTGTAGTGTCTACATCTTTTTCCCCATGACTTTGGCATTTCTCTGGCAATCATAATTTTTGTCCTTTTACCAAGAATCATGGTGTTGAATTTATTGACATTTAATTACTAGTACATCAAGCATATCATTTTTGTAGTCAGTATTAGAAACGTTTGTACCTTTTAATTATGTTACCCAGTTTACAGTCACGAGCATATTTCCTAGTTTTAAATTTCAGTAGAAGAGTCCTAAAAGAAACTGTTCCAACATGGAGTCTGTGGGACATCATTGATAACCGTCTATTTCTATAGACACATACTCCTACCATAACTCATTTCATCATTTTGCTTAGCCTGTGTTTTACCCATTGAAATAAAATATGGATTGATATTTAATGCTTTTGACAATTATTAGCTTCAAAGGTAAGTACTAGGCTAGCTATCCTTGTGGGCCATTTATTAAACCTAATCGATGTCCCATTCAAAGGTAAGAATCAAACCCTGTGTGTTGTGTCTGTGAGGTAAACACCTTAACAATTGTGACAATCTCAACTCCCAATTCCCTTAAAGTCCGTAGTAAGATAGAAATAAGTATTATTAACCCTTCATTGTTATTTTTACCACTTCAGTGCAAAAGGTCAGCTCTCCTCTTAACAAACCCACAGTGTTTACATCTCGCAAAGCAGTTATTGATAAGCTCCATTGCGACTTTCAGGATTTTGTGTATGATATTAGTCAGTCTGTTGGCTCTAGCATTGTTTGCCTGTGATACCACCCACCCATTGGTGGAATGCTTCCTCTTCTGTTTGTTCCCTTAGTGCAGGGACATAACTGCAGGCTAACATTTTGTTTAACATGATTGACAGAGGGTCAGGTTTTCCTTGATTCTATTTATGAAGCCAAAAGATGTTTTTTCAGGTACTCTGGGATGGTATTGCATTCACATTTTACTTGTGGCAGTATTTATTATGTATGCAGTTACATAAGAGATATCTCCTCTTGTCATTATAGCACCCCCTGGCTTATTTATTTGAATATTGTGAGGTTTATACATTTATTTCTGCAAGCACATCCATTCTTTCCTGTAAGCGAGTGATTGTGTTACTGTTTATTAATAACATGTTATATGCCAAAATTTTCCTTTTTACTTTTCTGATTTAACTAAAGAATATCTGACTATTGACTTCAGATTTTAAGACCAATATATTGGAAGGATTTTATATACTTTATTTAATCATAACTTGTTTTATGACTAAGATAATTTCTGCAAGTTAAGTAGTATCTATTTTCTGTTGTATGTCTTAATAAAGTTATGATTCAGCCATAGAAATTTTGTTGAGATATCTTACAAGTAGATTTTCAGAAATGTAGCAGTTAATAATATCAAAATTCTCATTGGTTATATCCTCAGCCAGACTTATTCATGACCTCTGAAGCAAAATCCAACTGTATTATCATAAGTATGTCATTTACTACATTATCACTTCCACTGGTGACTTCCTGGGAAAATGAAATATTTATGAATACACCTGAGTTTACTGTTTGGATAAGAGTGATAGCATTGTGATCTGCATTAAGTATAATTATTGGTAGGGAGCAGTAAGACCCTCAGTTTTTTAGTATGTCAGTATGACGGTATTGCCATTGCTAGATGGATGTGGCACTGTTTGTTCAAAATTGTTTAAATTAACAGTCAGGGATATTCATAAACTTTATACACAATTGACTAGGGCTGGTTGGTATGCAGAAGGACTGTATGCCAAAACCCACCATTGTTCCAAGGCCCTATCCCTGTATTCTGTCTCTTACAGGATTTTGAAGAGAGATCTATGCCTGGCATACAAGGCATTGTCAGACCCCACTCTGATGGACCTCCTGCATATCCACAAAACAAACAGCACCAGCATTACCCATTCTAAAGACTTAAGCCTTACCTGTGATATAATTAGGACCTGCTGGAGAGATAAGTATGCATCCCAGAGACTACCCCATCTATGGAACAGGCTCCCCATCCATGTGAAGCAGAGTTCCTCCCTAACCCAATTCAAGTGCAACTTGGACAATTGGATAGGAAACCGGAAATTCATCCCTGGTTTGGTGCCTATGTCTGTAATGGACACAGGTAACCTGTAAATGGTTCATCTCCCAGGTCCATGCTTACACCTATCAAGGGTATCAGAACTTGTCAGAGATTTGGGATACATGGCTAGGCTTAAAAAGGCCCTTGGGGTCATTAGCCTAGTAAACACATATGAACCTATGAACTTATGAACCAGTATTGCAGCAAATTATGAAATGCATGCAGCAATAACTCATATATATATATATATATATATGGTTCCCTATCAGAAGCCTGAAACACTATAAGCCTGAAAATCAAAATCCTGAAAAGAATAAGAATGAGAAAAATTATATAAAAAGTTACGTACATATCAGTTTATAAATTTATTTAAAATTTATTTAGAATTTTTAATATTTTAGGGCATAATTCTACAATGGTTTTAACAAGGGCTATGGAATTGTTTTGTTACAATGCTATTTTAATAAAATACTACTGTGTTTTTAAAAAAAAAAAAAAAAAAAAAAAAAAAGGATTAAACTTCTGGCTTTATTATCTGTCAGCCTGGTGCCTTATTGTGAGTTTACAGCATTCCGCAATACCTATCCTGTGGACTTGATTCCGAACACATACTTGGTTTTTATGTTTTAGGAGAGGATCACTTCAAACAATCATCCCTAGAACATGTCACTTATTTGAAAAAAAAAAACACCTGGAAAAAAATCAAATGCATACACAAAAAAAAATGAAGGGGAGTTGCCCCAACATCTTCCATGAGTCATGTTGGTCCCACCACCCACAACCTTCTCAGGAATCACTGCAACTGTGATAAAGAAATAAATCTCTTAAGGCATTGTCCCATAAGGGATGTCTTCAGTAAGAAACCCTCTTGGATGTTCTCACATATTTCTCTCCAGTTCAGTTTTATTTACATAATTGCTGTGTTAAGGAACAAATTATTTGCTAAGTTAAAAAAGGTCTGACTTTTTATTTCCTTAAATGGTGTATACTGTTTACTTAAATTAAATGACTGTTTTTAAATCAGTAGTAACTAGAAACCTTCAACGAACACCACCAATACTGTTAGCCAAAAGGGTGCTGGTGGAATTTGGGCTACTTTTGGCTGAAGGAGGAGAAGAAGGAGAAGGCATGTCTGGAGGCAGGAGGACAGGAGATAAGTTAGGACAGCGGAAGTGAGGGTAGGAACTTTGAATGTTGGCAGTATGACTGGTAAAGAGAGAGAGCTAGCTGATATGATGTAGAGAAGGAGGGTTGATATACTGTGTGTGTGCAAGAGACAAGATGAAAGGGGCGTAAGGCCAGGTGTATTGGCGATGGGTTCAAATTGTTCTACCATGGTGTGGATGGAAGGAGAAATGAGGTAGGAGTTATCCTGAAGGAGCAGTATGTCAAGAGCATTTTGAAAGTGAAATGATCGTTGGACAGAGTGATGATTTTGAGATGGAAATTGAAGGTGTGATGATGAATGTTATTAGTGCATATGCTCCACAAGTTGGTTGTGTGATGGATGAGAAAGATGAATTCTGCAGTGAGTTGGATGAAGTGCTGGAGAGTGTACACAAGGGAGAGAGAGAGAGAGAAGAGAGAGGTGATTGGAGTGGATTTTAATGGGCATGTTGGTGAAGGGAAAAGAGGGGCTGAGGAGGTGATGGGTAGGTATGGTGTCAAGGAGAGGAATGTAGAAGGTCAGATGGTAGTAGATTTTGAGAAAAGGATGTACATGGCTGTGGTGAATATGTATTTTACGAAGAGGGAGGAGCACAGGGTGACGTACAAGAGTGGAGGAAGATGCACACAAGTGGATTATATCCTATGCAGGACGGCTAGTCTGAAGGAAATCGGAGAATGCAAAGTGGTAACAGGGGAAAGCATAGCTAGGCAGCATAGAATGGAGATCTGCAGGATGATGTTGGAGATCAAGAAGAAGAGGAGGAGGGTGAGGGCAGTGCCAGGGATCAAATGGTGGGCGTTGAAAAAGGAAGAATGTAAGTATGAGTTTAGGGAAGAGTTACGGCAGGCACTGAATGGTGGTGAAGAGCTACCAGAAAGCTGAGCAACCACATCAGAAGTGGTAAGGTAGACAGTTGGAAAGGTGCTTGGTGTCAAATCTGGATTGAGGAAGGAGGACAAGGAGACTTGCTTAGTGGAATAAGGAAGTACAGGAGAGTATATAGAGGAAGAAGTTGGCAAAGAAGAAGTGGTATAGTTAGAGAGATGAAGAAAGTAGATAGGAGTATGAGGAGATTAAGAATATGGCGAAGGGAGAGGTGGTGAAGGCTAAGGATAAGGTGCATGGTGAGTTGTATGAAAGGCTGGACACTAAGGAGAGAGAAAAGGACCTGTACCAATTGGCTAGGCACAGGGACCGAGCTGGGAAAGATGCGCTGCAGGTTAGGGTGATAAAGGGTAATGAGGGAAATGTACACAGAAGCAAGGAGAGTGTGTTGAGCAAACGGAAAGAGTACTTTGAGGGGCTGATGAATGAAGAGAATGAGAGAGAAAAGGTCGGATGATGTTGGGATAGTGAATCAGGAAATGTGACAGATTAGCAAGGAGGAAGTAAGAAGAGGATGAAGAATGGTATGGCTGTTGGTCCTGATGATATACCTGTGCAAGCATGGAGGTGTTTAGGGGAAATGGCAGTGGAATTTTTAACCATATTGTCTAACACAACCTTGGAAAGTGAAAGGATGCCTAAGGAGCAGAGAAGAAATGGATTGGTATCGATTTATTAGAATAAGGGTGATGTGCAGAGCTGTAGTAACTACAGAGGGATAAAACTGATCAGCTACAGCATGAAGTTATGGGAAAGAGTAGTGGAAACTAGGTTAAGAAGACAGGTTATGGTTAGTGAGCAGCAGTATGGTTTCATGCCTAGAAAGAGCATTGCAGATGTGAGGTTTGCTCTGAAGATGTTGATGGAGAAGTATAGAGAAGGTCAGACAGAGTTGCAGTGTGTTTTTGTAGACTTACAGAAAGCATATGACAGGCTGTCTAGAGAGGAGTTGTGGTACTATATGAGGAAGTCGGGAGTGACAGGGAAATATGTTAGATTGGTACAGGATATGTACGAGGGCAGTGTGACAGTGGTGAGATCTGTGGTAGGAGTGATGGATGCATTTAAGGTGGAGGTGGAATTACATAAAGGATCAGCCCTGAGCCCTTTCTTATTTGCAATGGTGATGGACAGATTGACAGATGAGATCAGACAGGAGTCCCTGTGGACTATAATGCTTGTGGATGACATTGTGATCTGTAGTGAGAAAAGGGAACAGGTTGAGGAGACCCTGGAGAGATGCTCTAGAGAGGGGAGATATGAAGGTCAGTAGGACTAAGACAGAATATATGTGTGAAAATGAGAGACAGGATGGAGGAATGGTGAGGATGCAAGTAGAGTTGGCTAAGGTTGATGAGTTTAAGTACTTGGGATCAACAGCTCATAGTAACAGGGAGTGTGGAAGAGAGGAGAAGAAGAGATTGCAGGCAGGGTGTTGTGGGTGGAGAAGAATGTCAAGAGTGATTTGTGATATATGGGTACTAGCAAGAGTGAAAGGGAAGGTTTACAAGATGGTAGTGAGACCAGCTATGTTGCATGGGTTAGAGACAGTGGCTCTGAAGAAAAGACACGTGGCTGAGTTGGAGGTGGCAGAGTTAAAGATGTTAAGATTTGCACTAAATGTGATGAGGATGGACAGGATTAGGAATCAGTATATCAGAGGGTCAACAGAAGCTGGATGGTTTGGAAATAAAGTCAGAGAGCCAAGACTGCATTGGTTTGGAAATATGCAGAGGAGTGATGCTGGGTATATTGGGAGAAGGATGCTAAAGATGGAGCTGCCAGGCAAGAGGAAAAGAGGAAGGTCCAAGATAAGGTTTATGGATGTGGTGAGAAAGGGCATGCAGGTGGTAAGTGTGACAGAGCAAGATGCAGAGGACAGGAAGAAATGGAAACAGGTGATCCACTGTGGTGACCCCTAATGGGAGCAGCTGAAAGAAGAAGAAGAAGTAGAAGTCACTACAAAATAATATTCAAGTGGTAAAAATGTATCATATTGCATATCTCACCAGTTTGGTTGTAAATTTCTCCCACAGAGCACAGTACACAGTCATAACAGCAGAAAGGATATCCTTGACGTGATGATTTTCTGTAACCCAAAGGGCAGCTGTCACTGCATACGGATCGGGGTACCTGGGAAATGAGAAGAAAAAAAATAAGTACATGAAAATAATAGCCACGTTAAAACAGGTACATAGAGAATTGGTTGGCTGATTTGAAAAACTACCTTCTGACATTTTGAAGCACATTATCCAGACAGACCATATTTCCCTTGGAGAATTTATTTTGTTTGTTTATATATTTATATATAGCTATATATCTATAAATCTATCTAGCTCCCTCTCTCTCTCTGTACATATATATATATATATATATATATATATATATATATATATATATATATATATATATGCGTGTGCGTGTGTGTAGAGAGAGAGAGAAAGAGGGAAGGAGATATAGATATAGATATATTGTACAAAAATAAAAATAGACATGAAAAGGCTAAAGATGGGTAACAAAGTAACAGGAGGATAAATAGTCAGGCTTAGGTAAGTATAATCTTAGCTGTGACCTACTTCAATGTGCCCCATGAGGATCAATCCTAGACCCAGTGATTTCCATCTTTTAATAAACGTATCACTGGCTTCCACAGACTCAAAATAGTGTTATATGCATGTAAAATTGTCATTCACTGCTCTTATCATCTACACTTTCTTGTTAAAATTCATGGATTATAGTTAAGTAACTAGGCTAGTTGCCCTTGAGGGACATTTTTTTAAGCCTATCCAATTTCCCTTTCAAAGGTGAGAATCAAACCCTAGACATTGTGTCTGTCACAAACAGCTCAACCATTATGTCAACCCCCATTTACAAATATCTAGCAAACCTTCACATTTTCCCCTCCTTGCTTCTTAGAAAGAACCTCATTTTCTTCTGTCGTACTGCCAAAGCAGTGATCCTTGGAACAAATCAAAAACTCTTATCCTTCCCTCAAAAACAGATTACTGTTGACTCTAGTAGTTTATCTGTTCAAACCACCTCTTACTTATCTTGGGCCTGACTTCATTTCATTTACCTTTGAATGCTATACTGAATAAGCCAATGTAGAAAAAAATCCGTAAGCACCCCATTCTGGACATGAAAGATTTTACACTTCTCTCCCAAGATAAGAAGTACAATTGAAACTGCAATGCTGCTATCCACATGAACTTTGACCTACCATGCATTGCTACACCTTTACAAAAATCTTAATAACGTGCAATAAAATTGTTGGAATTGATATATTAACTCAGCATTGACTGCACCACTGCTCTTTCTTAGTAAAATGCCTCTGATCCATCTGACCCAAACTCCTACAACTAGAAGCCTTCCTTTTCCTTACATTCAGGCTGACAAAATCCTCCAAAAAATATAAGCTTAAAAAGTGGATTGATAAAATATTGGCATTATGTTTTCACAAAATAAAATTCACTCTAGGGACTACTGCTTTCTGTGCTTGGTAACAAACTGTGAGTCTTACTGCCAGAAATAACTGAGACTATAATGATTTTCACTCAACACTCTTTTATCTGTTCTCTGACAGAAGCAAATGTTGCTATTTTATCAAAATGCAGATACCTAAATGACAAGTTTTTTCTTTATTTGTCTTTCTGTATTTAACTCTTCCTCCTCCTCTAACTTCTCCCTGTAGAGTTTCTTATCCTTCATCTATGTTGACATTAAAGCTGCATCTAGACTTCCCCATCAGGCTGTACTTTGAAATTTCTATTTCACTATTGATCACATCACAGTAATTTTTATTTTATTTTTTTATTTTTTATTTTACATTTGTTGACGGCTAGTCCAGCTGGATTTATGTCCATTTTCAGTGGAGGCCCGGGGAGAAAAGCTCCAGTGGTTTTTACAAGTTTGCACAGAAATAGGCATAATAAGATAACATTTATAAAACCGAGTAAGTTAATACGTGTAATACACAAATATGAATAAGACTGAAACAGAGAGAAAAGATAAAATGTCTTTTCAAACAAGGAATAATAGAGATTTTTTTTTTGTCATACTGTATATATGAGATAACATATGTTTACATAGATTAAAGGTGGTTGAGGAGGAGATGTATAGAAAAGGTTATGGTGGTAAGGGGGGTTAGTCGGGGTTTGTGCAAGGACAAAGCCATTGTGCTTTTAAGTGACTTTTTAGTTGATTTTTAAAGAGAGGTAATGATGAGAGAGATGTCATTTTTGTGGGAAGTTTGTTCCAAATTGTCTCCACAGAGTTTGTGAAGAGAGAATCTCCTGCCTTGTTGTGGGATTTCTGGGCTGTAACTAGTAGTTTATTTGCTGAGCGCGGGTTTGAAAGGTTTGTATAGGGGGAGATGAGGCTAGTGAGAATAGGAGTATTAGTAGGCTGGTATAGAATTTTATGTGTGATTGAGAGTTGTTGAAATTTTAGTTGGTTATTTAGTTCAAGCCATCCTAGACGTTTTAGGTTTAGACAGTGATGTGTTCTGAATGAGGACCCAGTAGCAAACCTGGCAATGTTGTTATATGAAGTGGACAATTTGTTTAGGTTGCTTTTGGAAAGATTAGTGAAAATTGGGAAGCCATAGAAGAGAGTGGAGCTCAGATGGGTTTGGGCAACAGTAGTTCTGGCTTCAGGGGTAAGAATAGGTTTTATCCTATATAAGGATCCCAGTTTTTTGTTTACAGTTTTGATGGTGGCATTAATGTGAGTGTCAAACTTGAGGTTGTGGTCAATCAGTACACCTAAGAGTTTTGTAGCTGTGACGGGAGCTATGATTGTCCCATCGATGGAGGTAATAGAGAAGTGTAATGGGGTGGATTTGTTAGTTGGTGTAAATAGTAATAGTTTGTTTTTTTTGGTGTTGAGGAGGAGGTGATGTTCTTGGAACCAATTTTCTACTTGGTTGAAAACTGAATGGGTGATATCATGGAGCTCAGATGAAGTGGTTGCTCAGATGAAGTGGTTGCTTTACAGATGAGAGTGGAGTCATCTGCGTATTGTATGCAGGTGGGTAGAGGAAGATTAGTAGAAAGGTTGTTAATGAAAATGGAGAAGAGTAGAGGTCCCAGGATAGAGCCTTGTGGGACACCCAGAGTAATTGGGAGATGTTTGGATAAGTTATTATCCCAGAGGACAGCCTGTTGTCTATTATGCATGTAGGATTTGAACCATTGGAATGCTAGTGTGTCAAGAGAGAAAGAGTTGAGTATATTAAGTAGTAATTGATGGTTGACCATATCAAAAGCTTTAGAGAGATCAATGAACAGAGCAGAGGAGAGCATGTTATTGTTACGTTGTTTATTAATGCAGTCTGTGAAGGATAGGAGAGCAGTGGTGGTACTGTGGAATGGTCTGAAACCATGTTGACAGTCAGCTAGAAGGTTATATTGGAGAATGTGGTCTAGAAATTGTTTGTGGATACATTTTTCCATAATTTTGGCTAGTGGAGATAGTAGTGCAATAGGTCGAAAGTTGGAGAGTTCAGTTGAGTTCCCTCCTTTATGAAGTGGGAGTATGTGAGAGATTTTCCATAATGAAGGCACGGAGCCTTCAGTTATGGTTCTATTAATTAGAATAGAGATTGGGTAGGCAAGAGGTTTAGCAGCAATTTGAAGGTATTCAGGTGGTAGGAGATCAGCTAAGGCTGTACAGGGTTTGAGTTTATGAAGTAGTCTATAGATGAGGGCTGTAGGAATAGGTTTTAAGTGAAATGTAGGTGGTAAGGTAGTGGGGGGGGAAGGTAGGGTGGGGTTGAGAGGTGGTAGGGAGTTAGCTAGAGATTGGACAGTTTCAGTAAAAAAGCAGTTGAAAGCATCAGCAATCTCCTTGGGAGAGTTGTGGGAGAGAGAAATGGGGTAGGAGTTTTGGAGTGTCCTGGATGTAAGAGTTTATTTATGCTAGACCAGAATCTTTGGGGTTGACTATGGTGATTTTTTTGTAGCTTGAAGAAATAGTTCTTTTTATCCTGTAATATTGATTTTTGGTGGCATTTCTTAGTTGTCTGAAATGCTGCTGATCAATAGGGTCTTTAGTGTGTCTCCATTTGGACCAGATTTTTTTTCTTTGTAGGATTTGTTGACTGGTTTCTTTAGTGAGCCATGGGGCTGCTTTGTATCTAGTTCTTATGGAACGTGAGGGGGCATGGAATTCAAAAATCTGTAGAAATTTGGTGTTGAAGTGGGATACTGCTTCGTCAATTGGCAGGCGCTTTAAGGGTGACCAGTCACAGGCTAGTAGCTCCGCCTGAAAATTGGCTGGATTAAATTTCTTTTTGTTGCGGGTGATTTTAAAGGTTGGTTCATTTGGAATATAGGTTTTTTGTCTGGATATGTAGGTTAGTGAGTGGTCACTAATATCATCAGGAAGGAAACCTACTTTGTAGGAGACAGGGTGACAATTTATTAAGATCCAGTCTAATATACTTTCTTTTTTGGTGAGTTTATGGATTCTAGTGGGGGTGGTAATAGTTTGAGTGAAGCCGTAAAGGTTTATTTGGGTTGGTGTATTTAGTGTGGTACAGGAGTACCAGTCTATATTAAAATCACCAAGTACTATTGTTTCTTGAGGGAAGGATGTAGACAGCCAGCTGAGAATACTTTCTATGATGCTAATGTTGCTGCCTGGGGGTATGTAGGAACATATTAAGTTAATGGATTTGGTATTGTTGAGTTGGAGTTTGGTGATAAGAATTTCTACATTGGTTATTACAGGGGATTGTACCAGTATGGGAGTGACCTGTAAATGAGATTTGTATAATATTGCTATCCCACCACCTTTTTTAGCAGTTCAGTCTAGCCTCAGTATGTTGTATCCAGGTGGGAGTATTTCAGTATCTTTTGTAGTAGGTTTAAGCCAGGTTTCAGTTAAGCATAAGATATCAAATGAGTGAGTTTCAAGTAGAGCATGTAGTTGGCTTACTTTGTTGTTAACACTCCTAATGTTTAGATGAGCTATGAGTACTGGATTTGTGGGAGTGTAGGGTGGGGTTGGTTGTCCTAGGGTGTTGCTATATGGTCCTGGGTTAGGATGAATGTCCCCATGAAGAAGAGGATATTTGGGAGGATAATATGCATGTTTCAGAGGTTTAGTATAAATAAGTTGTATTTTTCTAAATTGTGTGCATTTAAAAGAGACTCTGTGGTATTTAGGTGATAGATAGTGTGAGGTAGATGTTATGTTAGAGTGGTTAAGAATTTTGAGATTTACAGTTAATGTTTGTTTAAGGGATTGTTGAGAAGATGAGTATTGGAGATGTCCGTAATAAGTGAGAGTATAGGGAATGGAAAGCATTGATATTAGTGAGAGTAGGAATAGTTATTTAATGTACAAGAGTTGATAAGTAGAGGGCATGGTGAGGGAGATGTTATAAAATGTGATTGGGATTATGGAGGTAGGAGTATATGAGGGTGTAGACTAGAAAGGTGTAAATGAGGTAAGGGGGAGTGGTTATTAGTATATGATAGGTTGAGTAGGTGGTGGATCAAAAGGAGTGGACAGAGTTTAATTGATAGGATTGAGGGAGTGTGGCTTGGTAAGTATAAAGGTAGGAGCACTGGGGGGGTGGGTGGGAATTGGGGGTAGGGTAGGGGAGCGGAGTGAGCCCGCAGGGCGAACGGAGCGGGTTACAGAAGGTAAGTGAGAATCAACAGAGACAATCAGTAAGCCTCAGAGCCTTTAGGTGTCTCTGGGTGAGTAGAGTGAGATAATGCCAGGGAGAGGTTCAGAGTGATAGTAGAGTACGGGGGGGGGAAGCGGAGTACAGCTAGATAGTAAGAAGAGGAAAAAAGGTACTAGTGGAGTGACAGTAAAGTATTAAGAATAGATAGTTGGGAATAAGGTTTAATTCTGGATTGGAATTTGGTGCAACCTAGTGGGCAGACAGTAAAGGAGACAAGGTAACAGTATTAGATACAGCTAGAAGAGGAGTTATAGATAGCGGTAGGTAGGGGGGAAATAAAGGTACATTGCTAAAGGGGTGTAGAGGAGAGAATTTTTGCTGCTGGTTTCCCTGCTCGCTAGCTTAGTTTTACTTCTTGGTAGGTAGTTATAACTACATAAATTATATATAGTTATAACAGTAATGTTACTGTTCTTTCTGAATACCGTTCAAAGTGTGTATATGCCAAGGTATTTATGTTGTATGTGTTTGTATGTAATACATCTAATCTAAAACACCCAACTTGACTGCAATAATATCAACAGCAAAATGTCAAAAACAATGTTAACGGACAGAGATCTTTCTACATGTGTTCTAAGTAACAGCCACACCACATGCAAAAACTAACTTACAAAAAATAAGCTAAAACATTACTTTTTGCAAAGAGAAAGTCCCCATGCACCCTCTTATGTGGGAACACAGCCACCAGGCCCACTACTAATTACATATACTAACGCTGATATTGCACAACTGCACAAACACAGAGGAAGGGTAAATGTACAAACCTCTTAATTTGGGCAATCTCACACCTGTTAATTAACTGCTTAGTCAAACACATGCAGCCAGCTAGACAGCTGTTGACTTTACACACACTCAGTATATTCATTAGCGCACACACACACACACACACACACACACACACACATATATATATATATATATATATATATATGTACATTCCCGCTATCAAGTCTTCTGTATATATCTGCATTTCTAAATAGCATTCAAAAATTCAAACTAAGTAAAATGGAACAATGCTAAACAAGATACCAGATTTGCAGCTAACATTTCAAACAAGACTAAGTAATTGTTATTCATTACAGTATAATAAACAATGAAAGAAATGCAAAACACAAGTGATTGTCTGTGCAAAATCGAAAAAAATACCATCAATAATTTTTATCTCTCAAATTTTTAGTCATGCCCTGTATTCCCTTAATCCCAATAAAACAATGACACAACTTTTTTTATGGATACCTGCTAAGTTCAGCAAATTCTTCCAGTGTGTTGGAATTTAACTACAAAGATTATCAGGGATACTGTTTGTAGCCATAAAATCTATGTGTTGTTCAAATATCATCGTCATCATCATCTTATTTCGGCTGTTCCCGTTAGGGTTCGCCACAGCAGATAATCTGTTTCCATTTCTTCCTGTCCTCTGCATCATGCTCTTTCACACCAACCACCTGCATGTCCTCTCTCACCACATCCATAAACCTCATCTTAGGCCTTCCTCTTTTCCTCTTACCTGGCAGCTCCATCCTTAGCATCCTTTTCCCAATATACCCAGCGTCCCTCCTCAGCACATGTCCAAACCAATGCAATCTCGCCTCTCTTGCTTTGTCTCCAAACTGTCCAACCTGAGCTGACCCTCTAATATACTGATTCCTAATCCTGTCCATCCTAGTCACACCCACTGCAAATCTTAACATCTTTAACTCTGTCACATCCAGCTCTGACTCCTGCCTTTTCGACAATGCTACCGTCCCCAACCCATATAACATAGCTGGTCTCACTACCCTCTTGTAGACCTTCCCTTTCACTCTTATTGGTACCCATCTGTCACAAATCACTCCTGACACTCTTCTCCACCCATTCCACCCTGCCTGTAATATCCACCATTATAAAATCCCAATAGCCAGGGTTCTGCCTCATAAAATTATTGTCCTGACCACAGGGGATACCACTGACCACACCTAGTCCATACCTATCAACTATATGTGCAATCCCAGGCCATGTGTTAAAAGTTGGCATTTGGAACACCTGCAACACTGTTGTGTACCTCAAAGTTTACCTTCCTGATCTAGTCTAAACACATAACCCATGCAGGACCTTAATCTCACTTTTTGTTTATCCTTTGTACATAAAAAATTGGGTCAATATCACTTCATCGAACCATCACTTCAACAAATGGCATTTCATCAGAAATGTCATTCATCGAATTCCTCTAATGTGGGGGGCTGTGTTCCCGACACCCTCAGTAGTTATATATACCAATTCTGAGATCGCACTACAGTGGGGAAAAGGCAAATTTCCCGATCCTCACTGTACCATGATTTCAGTATTAACAGTTCAACAAACTGCACGTTTGATGTAAATGCACTGAAAATGTAATGCGTTGAACTGATTTTTCAATGAACTGATAGGGACCCATAGAATTAAAGCTATGCACCCTACCTGATATAGGTCCTTTCCATTTTCATCACAGCACACACCATTTCAGCTAGATCTTTCTTTGTGACAACTTCTGGGTTCTTGCTAGACAGTCTACATTAAATCATGTCCAGTCTATAAATTTTAAATACCTCTGGAAAGCTATCCTCAGTCCAGCAATAACTTATCCACCTTAATAGATATGTCCTGTCCTGTCCTGTTTTCTCTGCAAACCACAGGAGTCAGTGGTTGTTAACAAGGTGGCAGGTCTTAATTGAAGCAAAATGTGGCAGTGACCTGAGGCAGCACTAGTGACTTGACTGATGTTAGTAAAGGTTAGAAGCAAGTCAGAACTGATGAAAAAGAGGCAATATGGCTGACAACATTTATGGAGGGCTAAGGTAAGTAATGACTTGTCTATCCTGTTGCATAGCATGTTTTAGGGTTATCAGTCACAATTCTTAATTAGGCTCAACACTCTCTTTCTATTATGGGGAAGACATAGTCTGCCCTATGATAGCCTGCCCAGTTGATAAGACATCACCACATTAAAGTCTCCTCCAGTGACAGTAGGGTAGAAGTCCCCACCCTTCTATTTCAGAATGTCTGAAAAGTTTAAGAACACCTTCAGACTTTCCTGACAAGTACCACAAAAATGTGTAAAATGTAATATCTCCAAAGCAGTGAGCACCATAGAACAAACAAGTGTGGCCATATTTGTCACCTTTCTGCTTCATTCTCCTGTAACCCAGATTTTTTTCTTAAAATGAATATCTATCCTCATTGCACTGAAGCATCACAAGATAACACTCACTTCTCCTCCCTAACTTAGAAAACAAAGAAAAGGTATCCTTCTTATCTCTTGGAGGAAAAAAAATATTTAGCTTGGATATTTTTCACAGTCCCCACTGTAATTCTCTTAACTCGAGCATTATGCCCCCCTTGATGTTCCAGGATATACAATATAAACAACTCACGTGGCTCTCACTACTATGGTGACTTATTGACCATTCTACCTTTGCAAATGACCAGCAAGAAGCTATGGTTTTACTGACTGCACAAAACATAACACACAAAATGATTAAGAATATTTATTAAGCAGAGTAGCTACACACACACACACACACACACACACACACACACACACACACACACACACACACACACACACACACACTCTCTCTCTCTACATTAGCAGATATCCAAGTGCCAAACTGACACCTTGGAGGGGCTGAAAGACTGAAAATGAAAAGCTCCCATATGCTAATGTCCGGTATACTCCATAAAGATACATAATGTTAACATTTGTTCTCTTGAAACAAACAAGATTTGAGTTGTATGTCTTTCAGTTTGTACTTGATGCCTGGGGAATAGCCATAGTAACTTCCCAATACAAGGGTGACTCCCATACAGACTTGAGTAATTATAGGTCCATCAGCCTTACCTGCATTACATTCAAAGCCATGAAACATATCACAGAAAAACTCATTTATGCAGACATGGGCAGTGTAAGTTATCTAGACTGTAATCAGTTTATTTTTTGTGAGGGACAGGTCATGTCTCCTAAACCTAGTGAACTTTTTGAAAAGGTGACCAAGACCATGAACAGTGGACACTCTGAGCCTGTAGCTTATCTTGAACTGGCCAAGGCCAAGACACTATGCCTCATGCTGTTACTACTGAAAAATTAGACAAACTTAACATAACCCTCTACATTGTCAGTTGTATTACAAAATGACTATCCACAGATTCCAAGTTGTAAAAGTTGCGGTACCTTCTTCAAATGTAAAATTTTAACTAGTAAGTTACCACAGGGATCAGTGATGAACCCTCTCCTGTTTCAGATTTATTTGCAGACATCTAAGCCAATGTTCT
This sequence comes from Protopterus annectens, assembly GCF_019279795.1. Lineage (NCBI taxonomy): Eukaryota > Metazoa > Chordata > Ceratodontiformes > Protopteridae > Protopterus > Protopterus annectens. The sequence goes on along the minus strand of NC_056730.1, from coordinate 170,894,048 downwards.
AGAGGTGGGGTTGACCGAGTTTGCTGATGACAGCAAGCTGGGCATTGTCATCTGTGGGCACTAAACTGGTCTGACCAGATCTGGAACACATGCATACCTGGTGAACCTAAATGCAAAAAAGTGTAGCATAGTAACATTCAACACAAAGGCTACTCCCACTTCATATGTGGTACTTCTTTTCAGACAAATGCAGTCATAACAGACTTTTCAGACAGATACAGTCATGACAGACCTGAGCACTTATGTAAACAGCTCCCTCTCTCATTCAATTATAATTTTTCCACCATAGTCAGGAAATCTTTCCAAGGGAATATCTTTACGATCCAAAGAAGTCATCCTATCACTATACTCTTCCCTTATCAGAACTATCAATGAATATTTGATATATATAAATTCAAGCATATCACTCAACTGAAAAGGTCCCACAGTTTTCTAACCAAAAACATTAAAGAAAATGTTTCATCACAAAACCAGTGACTCTACAAATCCAGGGGTCCAGTTACAAAATACTTGCTGTAAGTGTAAGCATCCACATGCACTGAGAGCAGGGTGACAGCAGGTACTTTGGAATATGGCCCTCAGTGAACGTTAGTTTATAGATAGGTCTTACATCAAAGAAAGTCACTTACACTGAGAGCAAGTCTTTCAGAATCAGGGCAGACTTACACTGAGAACTACTCTTTTGGAATCTGCCCATATAGTGTGGATCTAAATGTACACTAACAAATAAATAAGACCCACTGGATGAATTAGTTCCTAACTAAATGTGTTACCTGCCTATGGATTAAGTTACCACTACAGGTTAAACAAAGTGTGACTTTGTCTGCCTTTAAAACTAGTCTTGATGACTGGACAGGTAGTTACAAATTTATGCCAGGGTTATCATGTACAGCCCTGCTCAGTTTCAGAGAAAAGCACTATTAAGTGATAATAAAGTGTCTAATTAAAGGTGAATATAACTAGGAATCTTAAATTTGCTATTCCTATATTCCTAAATCCCATTTCTCCAAGAGATCCCTTCATTGATTATTATCCAGCTTATGATGATCTCTTTAACCCAAACACTGACATATAGCTTCTTCAACATAAATAAATATTAATTAATCAACCAAAGTAACTACAGGAGCACAAACATTCCTGAGATTTCCCTATGACTTCTCAATATTAACCTGCTCATGAATAAAATGGACTGCAGTATTAGTTAGAGAATATGATGCACGTAATGGCTTTATTTCTTTGACCTAAACACTGACAACAAGGATTCTAGCTGACTAAGTTTCCTGATGATTGCAAACTGGATGCTGTAATTAAATTAACCAATGATACTAAAACCCTTCAAATAGAGTAGGCATGCATTAAGTCCTAGAGCTCTGAAAAAGGCTTAAATTAAATACAAGGAAATGCAGTATCATTCCCTTCAGAAAACAACAGTTTTCTGACTTAAACTATATCAGTCACATCCCACTATACAGTGAGTCTGTGATCAAGGGCTTGGGCACCTGGGTCAATGGCTCCCTCTCCTTTGATTACCATGTAATAACTATAGTCAGAATATCCTTTTATACCTCATAATCCAAAGGGCATCTCATTTAAATCCAAAAAGTTATTGTTTCCCTGTACTCTGGCTTGGTTAAAGTCATTATAGAATATAATGTATCCTTTGGCATTCATCCCACTAGACACCTAAAAAAAACTTTAAAACCTCAGAGGTTATTAACAAAAAAAGATCTCAAACCTCAAAAATCGTAGTTATCAAGAAAAGCAGAAATTATCGCTGTACTCAGTGTTGTATAATATAGTCTCTTGAAGGAAGACCTGTGCCTTGCCTTTCATGCCCTCAGGGATCCTATTATCCAGGGCCCCTTCTTTTTCAATATATCAAATTGTCTAGCTAATAGAATAAAAAAGATTAATTTACATTAGATAATAAATGAAAATGACTGGAGAGATTGGTTCATTACCCATTACCTCCCCTTGCTGTGTAAGGGACTGCCAGTGCATGCCAAACAATGTGACTCCACGTTGGCATTTAAACATAGCTTAGACAAATGGATGGGTATTGAAAAATACACTAGGGGCCTTACAGGTCTTGTCTGCCTAAAAATGTTATTACAGCTTGAGGATGGCTATTGTCAAAACATGCATGGCCTCTGCTTGAATAGCCTTATATTTTGTATGATTCCAATGTCCAAAATGAGAAAAATGTAAGCCACATAAATGGCACCCAGAAGAATTTCCTGTACCCCCACATTCTCTATATACAACCTCCCAGTTTGCATTGACTTACAGAAAGTACATTTTTCCCTTTTACCTTTTCTTCTTGTTAGTAAGACCCGGTCTGTAGACTAATACTCCAGGCAGTTTGAGAAGATAATACTCAAGCATAAACACCACCAGAACAAACACAGCAGTAAAATATACAAAGTTAACAGATCTCAAGAACTTGTCTTAAGAGGACCTAAGTTAAGTGACAGCACAGAAAGTTGTTAAAAGGTATGCTCATTAATAAAGCAACCTAATAAATCATTGCTACCTTTATAAAAAAATAAATAGTTGGGCAGTTGTCATTAAGTGGTCATGACCTTTTATAGACAACAGAAGGAGTACAGCTGGACAGTTTGCAGGATTATAGTAAGAGATCATTATCATACTAGCTGCACTGTCAAACTTGTAGCTTATTTAAATCAGCACCCCCCTAAAGCATGTTGATTTGATCTGGAGCCCCTTTTGCCTCACCCTTCCCACGACTCTAGGAATCTCTGTTAAATTTTTGTACATTTGCTTAACACTCTACATCATTTTACTTATTCCCTTCAGCCACTGGGGAGCTTTCTGAGAAAAAGTGGCACAAAAAGATCCATGTTAAGGGGAGTATTCCTGATCTTAGCTTTTACTTCATCAGAAAAAGCTTAACCTTTAATCATACTTAGCTTCTAATAATAACTCCACACGCAGCAGCTTGAAGTCTTCCTATGCTTCCACTGAAGCAGGGAAACTTGAACAAAAGAATGTCATTCTGAAACTGTCAGATAATCTCTTTGCTGAACAGGCAAAAAATCAGGAGCTTCAGAACAATGAAACAGAATTATTGCCACAAGGTGGTGCCATAGAGCACTTATACCAGATTAAGAAGCATGGTTCATAGTTTCATAGGCTCATAGGTTGGTACTCGGCTATCGACCCTAGGGGCTATACAAGGCTAGCCATAACAATTCCCTGGCTATTTCTTCCACAATATTTACTGTTGAAGAATATATATTTTTCAAACACCTTTTTTGAATTATCACTTGTGACATAGGCAAATTTATATTCATATAAAAACAATCAAACTAAATTAACATAACAAACATTATACTTCACATATATTGCTATATATCACATAACCTAAGCAATATTACATAAATCATTCAATCCCTGCATTTTTAAACAAGAAATATCTTTATTAAACCATCACTTACTACATAGGCAATCATACATTTATATAAATATAATAGGTTAATAGGTTAATACTAGGCTAATTGCCCTTGCGAGCCATTTTAAGCCTAGCCAGTTATCCCTTGTGAGACTCAAACCCTGCACCTTGTGTTTGTAAGGCAAACACCTTAACCATTAGGCCACCCTCCCAACTGAAAACAAATCACACCGACTCAATCCTAGTTGCAAGCATTTTACATCACAAATCTTATTTACACAATCCCAGTTGCAAATATTATACATCACTTATAATCTTTTTCACTCAAACATTACATAGCTCATTTAAGTCCTACCACATTTTAGAAATAATTCCTCCCTTGTATGTATGGTTCCCACAAGTCACATTTTTTCCTATGTAGTTTTCTCCTATCCTTTTCTAAAGATCTCAGTTCCAGTTGTTTTATTTCTGTTGCTACATAGTCACTATTTCCAGTATAGCTGGTTTAGAGTTTGATTTCTATTTTTTAGTAATTGCTTTTTTGGCAGCCGCCATTATTAGACACAGCAAGGCCTTACCATGCCTAGGCAATTCCAATTCTGTATGATAGCTTAGAAAAATCATCTCTTTCATTAGACCAATCTACCCATGCAGCACCTCTGACAGTACATGCCGCAGGGAATCCTTAAAGTTCACCAACTCACTGCACTCCCAGAAAATATGTTCCAAATTACCTCTTGTTCCCCTTCACACCTCCAACACTTTTTATTTGCCTGAAGAAAAATTCTGTGGAGTCCATTTGGAGTATAAAAATATCTATGCAAATATTTCCAGGCAAAAATCCTAAATCTTGTAGATTTTGTTACATATTTGGGAGACATACATATATATTTCCACTGCTGGGAATTGCTCATCCAATTTCTCTTCCCAGTCCTTTATAACCTCCTTTGATTGATTCTTATAGTTATTGTGAAGCCCATGCCCTGCACCAGCAATCAAGGAGCCTTAATCCTCACCACTAACACCAGAGAAGGCATCTCATATATGAGGAAAGAGTAACAAATACACACAGTAAAGTGCAATTTCCCTTAAGACCACACAGAGATCATAGTCAGTCTGAGGCTGGTCGCTGCCTTGCTCTCCAGGTTCCCAATAAGACTCCCCACTGGCACAGCTATAGGGTCCAGATCTCAGCCAGCTGGGCAAGCTAAAATCTCCAGTACCCTCTCCATCCAACCAGTACTTCGTGTCCCTGCCCAAGTAGCTGACACACATACACTTTGAGATAAGAGTTTATACAACCACACAGACACTTTTGGGGAAGGCTGGCATGGGTTCTCCAGCTGTGCCCCTTTTACCCAGACTATACAGTAGAAATCCCTGCCACCACCCAGCTAATATTCATCAGCTACTCAAAGGCCCTTAAAAGGGTGTCTAATTATTACTGTGCAATATTATTATCCAATTGGTAGTATAACTAAACAGTCAAGGCTTATTAGAGTGACTTGGCTCAGGATCCTTATATACATGCAATGTACTCTTAACTTATCTCTACACAAAACAGCCACAGTTGAAAGGTTTTAAAATATTTAATAATAAATAATAAAAACACAAGATAATACTTCTTACTACACAGTGCTAGTCAAGAGTTCAGAGATCACACAGAAATACTTAAAATCAATCAGTAGTACAGTTCTGACATCACAGAAAAACACTTAGTCTAATATTTCTAGTTCCTAGCTATTTCTAAAAGAAAACACAAGTCTAAGATAACATACATGTGAGCAAGACAGTGCTGTGAGTTGGATTGTCAAGACAAAAATGCTTAATAATCTCTGGTTCTCTCTGTTGAAATTGATATTGCAGTTCTGATAAACATTACATCATTCTTCACCCTTTCTGGGGTTCCCAAGCCAACAGAAACAGCATCTATATTATTTTACACCTAGGCAGAAACCAGAGCAATAAAAATACATTTGCATGTTTAAATCTAGCAATCTAACTCTTGGTTAAAAGAATAGAAAGAATGTGCTATCCCAGACAGAATGACTCCGAATCTTTAACTTCAAAGGACAGACATGAAGTAATTTTAGCTTAAAAGGACAGACATGAAATGCTTGTCTTAGCTTTCTTTAGAGCAGAGGGCAATGTTGTTACATTTTTTTGAAGTTCAGTATTTCACAGTATATTCTTTCATTTAAGAAAACAAGCCTGTATTTCAACATTTATATTTACAAATGGCAGAATTATCTATAAAATTATGTCTGGCTAGGCTGGCAGCCTTCACAGTTATTATGCATTATTTTGCATGATCTACTAATTATTCCTTTTTAATGGCAGCTTATGTTCTAGATTCTATTAAAAACTCTACCAGTGCTGGTCTTTCATTTAGGACCCCCCATTTCTTTCTCTTGACAATATTCTGATATCGATCCCTGATACAGAAGGTAATCTCTAACCTGTGGTCCAAATACATTCTTGGCATCTTCCCATTTTATTAACTTTCACTCTCTGGTTATTTGCTCCCAATACTGTGGTTCCTTTGCCAGTTTTCTCCAACAAATTCCAGGCCGCTCTAGCCTATTGTTTATGTCCCAAATTGCAGTCATCCCTATTGGCAGAATCTCCTTTCTCCATTCCTGTGTTGACTTAGTTCTTAGAATACTTTCTGCTACTATATGGATATAATATTCTGCATGAGTATTGTTATTCTCCTTAAAGGTCTGCATCCAAAATCACAGTCTCTCTTTGTTTCTTGAGCTTCTTCCGTGTTACATCATCATTCCTTCCCACTTTGGCAGATTTGAATTATAGTTTTCTGCTTGTGCTACTTATAGGAGTCTTAACTGCGTAGCTCCGAAATACCCCTTCACGTTGGGTAATCCTAATCCATCCTGTTCTACTGGAAGAATCAGCTTATCCCACTTGACCCTTGCCATCTTCCTCTCCCAGATAAAGTCCTTCAGCTCTTTATTAATTGCTACCCACAACTTCTTCTCTGGTTGATAAAATATGACTGACCTGTGTATAAGACTAAAGGTACTAAAAACATTTTAACTGCTTGTATCTTACTATCCATATAACAAAGCTTCCATTTTCTCAATTTTTGTTTTATCTTTTGTTTAGTCTCTTCCCACATATCCTTAGTTTCCACACTAGAATAATTTTTAATCCATACTGCTAAGTATTTCATTTTATCTTTTATCATGTCCCCATAAATATGGGTATTCCTGAACCAGTTCATGTGTGAGTACATAATTTACTGCTATTGCTTTTGTTTTAGCTTCATTAATTTCATATCCTGAAAAGATTTGAAACTGTCTCAAAATGTCCCACAACAATGTAATGTCTTTTTCTGGTTTTGTCAGGGACAAAATAATATCATCTGCAAATAACTGGGTGCAGAATAAATTCCTGAGCTGCTTGTTGGTCTAGTGATTAGTGCTCTAGCTTTTGAGCTAGGCTATTGGTAGTTCAGTTCATCCTAGTTTCCTTAATCTTTTTTTTTAATGTCATACACCCAAAGGCATTTAATATTATGATCACTGCTGTGAAGACAGACTTAGCCCCTAGACAGACTTAGACGGACTTTATTGGTCCCTATTTCCTAGTTGTCTCTCCCTTCCAACTTTATATCTGCAGTCTGTTTCAGGTTTAAAATATTTTTCCTAATAGGCAGATTTGTAATGTCTTCAGTTATGTCCTCAGACAACCTGCAGGTATTTAAAGTCTGTAAGGCAGCACTCCGTCCAAATGATGACCAATCAAAATCTGGCCAACACCCCCACAGAAGCTGGCCAATTCTTCTCTGTAGCCTGCTTCACATAAGCATATATCTGTATATATCCATA